>NC_056748.1:311365709-311548209 GCF_019279795.1 Protopterus annectens
CAAAATTGACTTGCAGCAGTATAAACCCTAGCATGGAAGAGCTCTTGGATCATGTGGCCCAGGCAGGTACAACCCTAGCCCTGAGTAGCATCCTGCCTTCGCCCAGAATGATACCACAGTATAAGGACAAAATGATTGACTTCAATAATTGGCTATGCTTCTCGTGTCATTCAAAGGGGATACAGTATCTGTCTGCCTGGGAAGACATGATCAACAAACCACGATGCTTTGCCAGAAATGGTCTGCACCTGTCACCCCTGGGATTCAGGTTACTGGCTAAAGCTCTTGCCACCCCTATAGTGCCCTTTTTAGGCAAGGTTCAAAGGATAAAACCCCCACCATAACAGGTACAAGCATACAAAATCTGAAGGTAATGCTACTCAATGCTAGAAGTCTAAACCTCAAAATGCACTCTCCCGAGGCACTCCTAAAAATGGAGAACATCGATATCTGTGCAGTAACTGAGACCTGGTTCAAGGCTCCAGAGAACACCCCTGCAATACCAGGCTTCAACTCTTACCATACTTTTCGGCCACAAAACCAAGACCGAAACACTAAAGATGGAAGAGTGTCCATATTCACCAAGGATATTCACACCTCCAGGCTAGTTGCCCAACACAATGCATCTGAAATTCTCCAGGTGCAACTAACACTAGGTAAGACTGCAATCCAAATTGTAGCTTTGCTACAGATCCCCCACCATGCCCCAAGATTCTCACTACACCTTTCTAAACATACTGGAAAATATTAAGATACAACCAAACACCCTAATACTGGATGATTTCAACAACCCTGCCATTAACTGGGAAAACTACTCGGGTACCAACTCCTTTTCCCAACGGTTCTTGGAATACATAAATTCCAACACCCCAGATCAACTAATCCATTGTCCCACCAAGGGCTCCAATATCCTAGACCTGGTCATTACCAACATGGGAGATAGATGCTCCACACCAGTGGCCACCCCCTCATTGGTCAGGTCTGACCATAAGCAAATCATCCTTGACATCCACATCCCACCCCCACCTCCAAGTAAGGAAACCTCCTTAAAAAATTCTCCAAAGCCAACTTCATGCTACTGAAGTCAGAAATTACAAACTTCACGACACCCATGCAGATGGGATCTAAAAGTTTGACTGCAGAATCCTACACTAAGGCACTGTACAAGCACATCCATTCGTGCATGAATCGTGCCATCCCAAATAGAACCAAGATGCTCTTCTCCAAAAAAGGAAGCCAATTTGGTGGTCCCCTGCTATAAACAAACTATACAACAGAAGGAAGAAACTGTTGCAGAAAAGAGGAAAATCCCAGGATGTAAAAAACTCCATCACCATCCTCAGTAAGAAGCTGAGATCCCTCATAAAATCCTCAAAAGCTAGTTACAAAAATAAAATTGCCAAAGATTTCAAAGACAACCACAAGGCATTCTATAGTTATGTCAAGAATCTAAATGGCAATGCTCAGATCTGCTCTGAGCTACAACAGAATGGCATTAAATATACTGATCCCAAAGATATTGCCAATATCCTGGCAGATCGATTTAGTGCCAACTTCACCCCATCTCACCCCCTAAAGGGCCCATCTCAATACCAAAAGCTTGCCAAATTCCAGTAATCACAGCAACACAGGTAGAAACTGCACTCTCCAAAGCTAAGAATACAGCATCCATGGGACCAGATGACATACCAGGTTGTGTACTACATGAACTACAAAATGAAGTGGCACCTCACCTAAGTGTCATGTTTAATCATAGTCTCACCTCAGGCTTCGTGCCCACTGAGTGGCGCACAGCTACAGTTATCCCACTCCACAAGGGGGGATCTACCTTGGATCCCAGGAACTACCGTCCCATCAGTCTGACAAGCCTGATCTGCAAGGGCATGGAACGCATTATCATGGAACTTATAAACAAAGACATTGGCAACCTTCAAACACTGGACCCCACACAGTTTGGGTTTGTGAAGGGCTGATCATGTCTCCTGAATCTGATTGACTTCTTCAAATCAGTCTCCAGAGCTGTGGACGAGGGTAAGGCGGTCCACACAGCCTATCTGGACCTTGCCAAGGCCTTCAACACCATTCCCCACTCTGGAATCATAGATAAACTTACTAAGCTAGAAATAAATCCCTATGTCACTCAATGGGTTGTCAACTGGCTTACTGACAGAACCCAGAATGTAAAAGTAGCCGACACCAAATCCAGCTCCAGACAAGTGACAAGTGGAGTATCTCAGGGTTCAGTCCTGGGACCACTCTTGTTTGGCATCTACTTCTCTGAAGTACAGGCCAACACTAAGGGACTCTGTCTAACAACATTTGCAGATGACTGCAAACTGAGAGCCATTATTGAATCCCCAAATGATGTGGATATTCTACAAAAGGGCTTTACAGAAACAGATGCCTGGTGCCAGAGCCATGGGCTCAAGCTTAATGCCAAGAAATGTATAGTTATCCCCTTTGGAAAAAAAACATGTCCATGAATTTCCACATAGGTGGCAATACACTAAACATCGAGAGTGTGATGAGAGACTTAGGGACACAGGTGGACAGTGGTCTCACTTTCGATAACCACATTGCCACAACAGTCAGGAAATCCTTCTATGTGGCACACCTCATCACTAAGGGTTTTTCATCCAGAAAAAAGGAGGTCATTGTCCCACTGTACTCATTCCTCAATAGACCCATTATAGAGTATAATGCCCCATTTGGTATGTACCTCACAAGACATCTGCAACAGCTGGAAAGGCCACAGAAATACCTCACTAAAAGAATCACATGCCTAAAGCAGATGCCATATGCTGACCGTCTAAAAAAACTCCAGCTATACTCTGTGACATATTGTCTGCTCACAGGTGATCTCTGCTTAACATACAAGGCCATGTCAAACCCTGAGCTGTTGGGCATGCTCCACTTAAAGAAATCCCGATCCCTCAGAGCCACAAGCTCCAGGGATCTAAACCTTATCATCACAATGAACAAAACATGCTGGAGGGATAGGTTCCTGACCCAGAGACTCCCCATACTCTGGAATAGACTGCCCATACATGTCAAGCAGAGTTCCTCCATGGCCCTCTTCAAAAGGTACCTTGATGATTGGATAAGAGATAGGAAATTCACCCCGGGGATCATGTCAGTCACCCTGCTAGACAAGGGTCCAGAGAAGTAAATATTGTGGGAAGAAATATCCAGGGAATTGTTATGGCTAGGCTTGTATAGGCCCTAGGGCCGATAGCCTAGTACCAACCTATGAACCTATAAGACAAATATAAAATGACTCTAAAGCCCTTTGCATTCTTTCATATAAAAAAAAAACCTACTGTAGTATTCACAAACTGGGTGTGGGTAATGCTGGATTTACCCACGGTTGGTGTGGTTTGGTCACGAGAGCAAAGCCTGACTGGCCAAACAAAGACAACCGTGGGTAAATCCAGCATTACCCACACCCAGATATGCGTTATTGCTATTATAAAATGACATTATTTAAGAAAAAAAATACTTACTTTTCTTAAATAATGGCATTGTATAATGCCTCCTTGCTGCCCTTCTGCAGTTGTCTGGTATTCTGCGGCAGTTCTGATGTACTGCACATGCGTATGTTTACGCAGTACATCAGAGCTGTGGGTGGAAGCAATGGAGAAAGCAAGATCTCCGTTGCTTTTTACAAAGTGTCTCACTATGTTAAAGGAGTTTAACATAGTGAGACAGCTTTAAAAAAAGCAACGGAGAAAGGAAGATCTCCGTTACCTTTTTTAAAGCTGTCTCGCTATGTTAAACTCCTTTAACATAGCGAGACAGCGTCTAAAAAGCAACGGAGATCTTGCATTCTCCTTTGCTGTAAAAAATACTTATACTAATGGAAAAAGTCCGAGCAACTGGACCTTTTCTCATTAGTATAAGTCTGATTTACAACATGCATGCTGAACAATCAGCGTGCACGTTTTGGAATATTAATGGGGGGGTCGTTGTATAATAGCTGTTTTCCTACTATGTTTTTCAGATGGGATGGGATATTGAGTAAAGGTAAGAACTTGTGCTGCAAGAGGAAGTAGAAGGGAACTGTATATACTCTGGATATAACTGTCATTATCCTACTGTCCTGACTGATGGCCAACATGCACGAAGATGGGGGGGTAAACAAACCCACTACCTCCAAATTAGGACAGTTGAGCAAGACCTCAGAGATTATGCAGCTAATTACCCTTTGTTGGACTATGGCTTCTCAGCTATTGCTGGCAACTTCTACCTCCAGGAGCACATTTTTTGAAAGTTGTCAGGGACGTTTTGATTTCTTTTAGATTGTAGACTGTATTACTGCGGTCTTATAGGTGCTTAGGTCTTTATTAGGCTTTTGGCCAAAAATTCATTTTAGGCATAGCCAAGCTCATCCTAAATTTTCCAAAATATTGCTGACATGGGTTAGTACCTTAAGGAAATTTATAGCCATGATATATACTTGTAAATATCTGGTCTTCACAGGTGACCCTGTCCATTAGGGACATATGTGATAAAACAGGGTTAAATGTTTGATTTCCCGCCCACTGGGCCATGTTGCATTTAAATAAGATTGGGATGAGCTTTGCTACACATGGATGGAAGGCCTCTTCCAGAATAGGCATAATCCTTGAGATACACACCTGTCCCTCCCACACATCCTGTTTGTGTTAGAGATGAGGTTTAGGTCCAAAGAGCAGATATTTCTGATGCTATTTGATTTGCACGTGTAACAAATCTATTAATGTGGGATCCAAGGAAGCTTTGTATTCTAGGCGTAGATCGCTGTGCAGCAGTCTGTAGAGGATCAGGTACAGGGATAGGCTTTGAGATGGTCTGCATAGGATGTGTTGTTTACTCCCTGTATTCTTTTTGTGAAAACACTTTGTGGTCTCTCAAACTATTCTAAGTGCTTGGTCAGATACATTCTGGACTCTGTATTTGGTCTGTAGAAAACTGACTACAGCAGAACAATGACCTCCTTGTGAAAGCCATAATAGATTTTGACTTTTCAGTATGCCGAAAAAGAGATGTTGTGGAAGATGAAACTTGTCTCTAACAACTGAGAGTTTTTTCATCTTCCTGCATGTTCTGTGGGTAACTATCAATTTTAGGGCTAAAACTGTGAGGCAGTGAAAGTGTAATTTCATAAATAACAAACAGTTGTCCTCAGCAAAACCAGTGGAGTAGAATCAAGCAAGCCAAGGTATTGCATTGCCAGACCCTTCAGCTCACACAAAATCTTCAGTGACATTATAGTCTGTGGCATAATGTTCAAAATGAAAGACATAGTTACTAATTACACTTAAGTTTCTATTCCAGTGGCAATTCTAACAAATGACACAGTGACTAGTGCACTTTATTCACCGGATCTTATTGGAAAGGTAACTATTTGTAATTCCAAGATTTATTAGTGTGAGTCATGGAAAAGCAAGGCTGATTATTAGAAAATATGGACTTACATATATTAAGTCTATGATTGCTTTGTCTCATTCAGATTATTTCCTTCTTTTCTATGGCAGGGCAATTACAGAATTAGTGTATGTATAGCCATTCATCCATAACCCCTTTTTCCTATTTTTGCACGTGAGTTTGGGGTGTTACTTCAACAGTGACAATCATATATGGCCAAGGTTTACACTGCCGGGTGGCAAGGCCTGCTGCTTACTACATGTCTTTGGAAGTGGGAGGAAACAGGAGCACTTTGAGGAAATCCACACAAACATAAGGAGGACATGCAGACTCCACACAAAAGGAACTCCAGCTGAGAACTGAACCGTGGAACCTTTTGCTGTCAGCTGACAATGCTATCCACTGTGCCACCCAGTGTTTGTGTGTTTGTGTGTGTGTGTGTGTGTGTGTGTGTGTGTGTGTGTGTGTGTGTGTGTGTGTGTGTCTGTGTGTGTGTGTGTGTATACACATATATATATATATATATATATATATATATATATATATATCAAGAGAGAGAGAGAGATTAAATGTACTATAGTGTAGAGCTGGGGGAGTACAAAAGCAACTTTAGAGGAGAACAACAATTGCCAGAATTCACTGCTCTATTGTATTTTTATTTTATTTTTATAGTTACAAGTCTGTAAAGTGCAACAGGGAGCCTAATGGAATTCTGTCATGTGCAAGAGAATATATGGCCCTCAACAAAAATGTTGAGGATACAAAAACTTGTTTGCTAATGCAGTACACACCCTGGACCCCTTATCAGAGCAACAAACTGCTCTGCTCTGAGGGGTCAGAGCCTTTTAAGTGACTGTTAATATAATATTGTCAGATTCTGGTGTCTCCAATGAAAAGTTCCAACTCTAAAGGGGTAAAGAATCTCACCTAGTTTATCCAATCTGCAGGGTAGGGACAAAGTGTTTTTATATCACCGTTTTATCAATGATTTGTTTTTTGTGTGGAGGGAGTGTGGCTGATTTGCATAAGTTTGTAGATAGTATGAACAACAGTACATGTTTTTTTAACTTTTCATACATTTGGAACACTTTGGGTATTTGTTTTCTAGATTTAGAAGTGTTTAAACATATTGAGAATTGCAAACTGGGTACTATTATTAGTTACAAAAATGTGGTGAGTAACACTTTGTTGCACTACTCCAGTATGCACTCATCCTATGTTAAACATAAATGTAAAACCACAGAAAAAGAGATGCTGACAGCTGCAAAAATTCCAACAAGGCCTTTACTAGTGCAAAAACACAAGCACTTTCACAAAATGAGCTTCCTCAGGTGTACATCAAGCACTAATGAGACACACCTATATATACACAGTACAAATCACATGATGCAAAGCATTCAACTTCCTACTTAAAAAATGTAACATGTATATAAGAGATATGTATAAAAATATATACACATAAATAAAACCTAAACAGTAAATATAAGTATAAACATCATTTAATATATATTAAATACTAAAGTAAACAAATAAACACTTTAAAATCATCTTTTTAGTGGCCTCATTTTCAACCTAGGTTTCAGGGGAATGCATTCATTAAGACCATGCCCTTCCGTACTTCTCAACCTGGTAATCCAGATAGCTTCTAGATTCTCAGTCCTATTATACATATCACCCTGTCTAATACTCTCATGCAACAACCCAATCACTCAAAAACCAAAGACATGAGATACATCTGTACTAGATACATGTTTGGAAAGTGCATTAGTTGTACTAAGTTTCCTGATGTTATAAACATGCTCCCTAATGCGATCCCTAAGATGCCTATCCGTCTTGCCAACATAAAATTTGGCACAGGTCCTACAACTGGCAAGGTAAACAACATGTTTACTATCACAGGTGCCAGAAACTTTAAAAATGTAATTTCTACCCTGGTCAGGGTGAGTAAATGATGACCCACTGTCTATATAGCTACACCAATTGCAATTCCCACACTGTTGAGTACCAGTGCAAACACTTTGTGACCTATCCTCCTTCGGATAGCAAAGTCTCCTTTTAATAGATCTATCATTTCTAAAACTAATCCTAGGAGTATCATCAATTATACCTGATACTTCACTGTCCGTCAATAACACCTGCCAGTGTTTCCTAATAATGTTAATATACCTATCCACATCAGAAGTGTATTTCAAAGAGACTCTCAGATTAGTCTGAGTTGAGATCTTATCTGAACTTTCAGAGGGTTGTCTCTTCATGGAGAAATAAGGTCTAGCTCTATCACTCCGTTTACACGTAGCTCTGGGTACTTGTTCAGACAAGGTCCTATCATCATACCCTCTTTCTTTCAAGAAGCTTTTAACTCTATCCACTTCACTTTCAAAATCTTCTTCCCTCACATTTAGTCTTGAAGCCCTCATGACCTGATTAGCCACAACATTTCTAAATATATGGGGGGGATGCACACTGTCACGATGTAAAAGATGGTTAACATGACAACTCTTCCTGTACTGTTTGGTATATACATTCCCTTCCGGGTCTCTCAGTACTGCTACATCTAAAAAATCTAAGCCTTCATAAGATATCTTATGTGTGAATTGCAAATAATCTGTAGACTTATCAACATGCAGAAAAAATCTAGATAAACACTCTTTATCTCCCTCCCACAAAATAAAAACATCGTCTAAAAATCTACGATAAAACAAAACATGCTCACCAAAGGGACCCTTAAAAATATAACAATCCTCCCAAACTGCCATAACTGCAATGGCGTAGCTATTGGCACAAGAAGTGCCCATAGCCACGCCATTGCACTGTCTAAACATCTGGTTACCAAACAAAAATATATTGTGGTCAAGCACCATTCTCAATAAATTTACCAATAAAGTGATTATCTCATTGCTATACTGTGTATAGCTCTCTAAAAACTGTTGAACAGCTGTCACACCCATATCATTGGGTATCACAGTAAATAGAAAAATTACATCTAATGTAATGAAAGAAGCCTGATAATCAGTGTGTGTGGATAAAAAATCATACAAATCTCCAAGGAAATGCTCAGTGTCCCTGAGTATATGTTGTGTCTTATTCAGGATAGGTCTGAGGTGCTTCTCTATAAATATAGAAATAGATTCAGTGCACCACCCTCTACCTGAGACAATAATAATATATTATTATTACTAATATAATCAGGTCATGAGGGCTTCAAGACTAAATGTGAGGGAAGAAGATTTTGAAAGTGAAGTGGATAGAGTTAAAAGCTTCTTGAAAGAAAGAGGGTAAGATGATAGGACCTTGTCTGAACAAGTACCCAGAGCTACGTGTAAACGGAGTGATAGGACCTTATTTCTCCATGAAGAGACAACCCTCTGAAAGTTCAGATAAGATCTCAACTCAGACTAATCTGAGAGTCTCTTTGAAATACACTTCTGATGTGGATAGGTATATTAACATTAATAGGAAACACTGGCAGGTGTTATTGACGGACAGTGAAGTATCAGGTATAATTGATGATACTCCTAGGATTAGTTTCAGAAATGATAGATCTACTAAAAGGAGACTTTGCTATCCGAAGGAGGATAGGTCACAAAGTGTTTGCACTGGTACTCAACAGTGTGGGAATTGTAATTGGTGTAGCTATATAGACAGTGGGTCATCATTTACTCACCCTGATCAGGATAGAAATTACATTTTTAAAGTTTCTGGCACCTGTGACAGTAAACATGTTGTTTACCTTGCCAGTTGTAGGACCTGTGCCAAATTTTATGTTGGCAAGACGGATAGGCATCTTAGGGATCGCATTAGGGAGCATGTTTATAACATCAGGAAACTTAGTACAACTAATGCACTTTCCAAACATGTATCTAGTACAGATGTATCTCATGTCTTTGGTTTTAGAGTGATTGGGTTGTTGCATGAGAGTATTAGACAGGGTGATATGTATAATAGGACTGAGAATCTAGAAGCTATCTGGATTACCAGGTTGAGAAGTACGGAAGGGCATGGTCTTAATGAATGCATTCCCCTGAAACCTAGGTTGAAAATGAGGCCACTAAAAAGATGATTTTAACGTGTTTATTTGTTTACTTTAGTATTTAATATATATTAAATGATGTTTATACTTATATGTACTATTTAGGTTTTATTTATGTGTATATATTTTTATACATATCTCTTATATACATGTTAAATTTTTTAAGTAGGAAGTTGAATGCTTTGCATCATGTGATTTGTACTGTGTATATATAGGTGTGTCTCATTAGTGCTAGATGTACACCTGAGGAAGCTCATTTTGTGAAAGTGCTTGTGTTTTTGCACTAGTAAAGACCTTGGAATTTTTGGAGCTGTCAGCGTATCTTTTTCTGTGGTTTTACATTTATTTTGTATTTGAGACGTTTAGTGTGGATTCTACTGGCAATATTTTTTGTTCTTACTGTGTTAAACATAACATAATTAAAGGTCAGTTGGTTAGATTAAAAAGGCTAACCACTAATATTACAATATTAGACAAATCAGTAGAAAACTTGCACAATAGGTTTAAGCATGGGGGTATCCATCAAGAGTAGTGAGGAATTTAATGGAGGGTGAGGCAGTTAACAATGCTGACAATACAAACCATCACCATTTGTAGGATTGGGTTATGTCTATGCCTTTGGTTTTTACTATTGACTGTAGTGCTATTAATGGTATTATCAAAAATAATTGGAAAAATTTGGAAGCTAATTGTGATTTAAAATCTGTTTTGGAGCCAACAGCTTTTTTTTTATCAACAAGAGAGCAAAAAATTTTAAAGAGCTAGCAGAGAATGACAACCATATAAGTGGGGTGAAAACAAGAGGTACTTTCAAGTGTTTGAATTGCAATTTCTGCAGGCAGGGCCGACTTAGGCATAGATGAACTAGGCGACCGCCTAGGGCGCCGTAAAGGCCGGCATCATGAAGGGCGCAATTTCGTTAGTTTAACATTACTTCTATCTCTCCACTGCACCCTCCCCCACTTCCGTAATTCAAGCACGATTCATTCACATCACATAGAATGCCCCCCCCCACTGTGTTATTCCATTCCCTCCCTCCCCCTGATGAGTTTCAGTGGCTGCTCTTGTTGGGCATTATTTAAAGCATCCAATCAGGGATGCTCTTGTACCACTGATGTCCCCAGCTACTGCTCCAATCCAGAATATATAATGCAGCTCACGCCCGCCTCTCATTCCTTTCTTCATTGACGAGATAGAGGCGGGTGTATCTATTGGCTGTCATTACTTCCTGTTCCTGATCTGATCTGTGGACTGGACGGTGTGGATTATCGGCGGACTGGCTCCCTGTACAATACACAGGCTACCAAGTGCGATTTTCGCTTTTTTTCTGTGTAGTACTCGTAACTCCTCGTGTCCCTTGTTTGCTTCCCTTGCTTGGCTATTGAAGGTAAGTAGATTCAGGCAGCTTTCTTATGCAATTGCCACACAACGCTATAAAAATATATTTGAGAGGTGGAATAATGCAGTTTTAAAGCATGGTGTGTGTTTAATTGGCAAAGGAGTTTTCATCAGAATGTTTGTAATAAAAATGTTGGCAGTAGAAGGGATCTGTCTGGATTTTTTGAATATTTAAAAAATCTGCAGATGTTAGATATGCAAGTACTAGCACATGATTTTGTTGGGACATGGCCAAGAGGGTAACTTGACTGTAGCAGATTTTAATTGTTTGTACTATGGAAATTTATGAGAAGATTTTATCATCAGATTTGGTCCAATATTGCTTGAAGTGAAGGAAATGTGTACTTTGTCTCAGGGAAAATTGTATTAGTCAAAAATTAATAATACAAGAAAGTCCTGTCAGAATATGTCTAAACAGATCACTTGAAGGATATCGGTTTCCAAAACTAACCCAGTCATTCAGTACAGATGATATGGCAGACAGCAATGGCATGTTATAAACTACATGGACACTTGCTGTTCTCAGGCGGCTGTTATTTGTAATTAAATACATTGAAACACATACTATGTATAATTAGTCAATAAATGTGATGAATTCATACCAAATGTTTACATGTAAATTATATGAAACCTTTTGTTTAGGAAACCAACCTGTGTAACTCTGAAGTTATGAATATCAGTTTTGCAGATCAACTAGAAAATTAGTCATACCTGCGAGGAATTCAGTAACTGCAACAAACACAGATTTTCTTTGTGTTATGAGACATGACTTTACCTATAAAACACACATTAATAAAGGCTTCATTAGCACAGCAAAATGGAACTAGCCCTGTGCTCCTGACTTAAATGTGCCTTTGTCCATGACATTCCATGTTTCTACTGCTTGATGCATATCAGATCATTTTCTTCCCACTCTGGGCTGTGCATAAAAGATGGTCATCCCACCAACCCCTCACAGACCGAGACATCCACAAGCTGGAAACAGAGAAGAAATGAACTGCTCCTCCATTGCTTATATCAGACAGTTTTACACTCCTGAGTACTACCTATGGCCATGGTGAGAAGCCTGGTACAGAATATATTTTTCCTCTGCACATCATGAGGTGACTGCCCCTAATCATGTGACCTTTTCGCTGTGTAAAACATTTGTAATGGCTGCCAGAAAACAATGGAGTCAGTGTCAAGTTCTGTCTAAAATCAAAAGTTTCCCATATGGTATCTTGTTATCCACTACGCTATTAATATCACGTATAGATTTTCAGCACATATTCTGCTGCTATGACAAAGTCTAATTTTGGTTCCAAGGCATTAAAAATGCATGGAATAAATATTTCCAACTTATTTTTGTGTGCAAGATAATGCTTAAATGCATAAAAATGGTAAACGCTCCCGCAGTGTTGATCACTATAAAAGTCTTCAGCTTCATGTTTAACATGTCCGTTTTAAATGTTCAAATACTGATGGGTTGTTTGTTTGATTAATTTTCACGAAACAAATGTTCGTGTGTTCAAATACTGATGGGTTGTTTGATTAATTTTCACGAAACAAATGTTCGTGCGTTCATTAATAACTGTCAGTTCTACAGATACCCAATGTCTATTTTACAAGGTACAAAGAAAAGACAAGTGATACGGGTACATCACTCTAAAGCTGAAACACTCGTATTCAGAAACATTGTGGTGCCCTTATCATTAAGTTAAATGTCAATTTACTAGCAGTGAGAGAAATCTAAGAATTGTAGATAGGCGGGACCATATTACAGCAAATACCAATATACTATTACACTTGTGTATCAAATGATACCAGATTAGAAGTAAACATTCAAAGCTGTAAGAAGACAACAGTACAGACTATTAATACCTGAAAATAATAAATTAAAAAGAAACATTTATGGCCACTTTATGTGAACATTTAATGAATTTGGAATGGATATATGTTCAAAATGAAATGGTAAGTCAATATTAATGTTTCTAGTTTATGAACCTCACCTCTGAACTATATAAACTCCATAATTGTTTTCTACTGTCAGTTGTTTAATAGTGAAATTCTACAATAAGAATATAATAAAATTGTCTACCTTAACATTTTGCAGATTTTAGTGAACTATTAGGACTTGATAAGCTAACAAATACTATTTTCACCAGTTTCCAGCACACCTTTGAAACAGGCAGTAGGCTTGATAGTCCCAATAATCAATGTGAATTTCTTTCCACACGCTGATGTAACGTGCTTTGTAGGATGCAGTTGTTAATGAGAATCACAGAAAGACTTCATCGTTATGTTTAACCATAGATATAGGATTATTTATGACAAAACATGAGATAGTGATTGGAAATGTGCACAATAAAGTGTTATACTTCCATCCAATGCTTATTCACACCACTTCCTCATAGCACACAACAAGGAATCTGTCATACTCCAAAACATCACAAAGACCATAAATAAATGTGTGTGTGTGCACACGCATGTGCCTGTGCCTGAGTTTCAGTGTCTGCATGTGTGCCTTTTTGTGGTTGTGACCGAGGAAGACAGACATGCAATCAGGCAGGCAGAAAGACAGACAGACACAGGGTTGCATGACAAGTCAAGAAAAATAGTTCTAAAAGGGTGTGTCATGTGACACATCTGTAATACTTCTTGCAAATTTCATTGTAAGTCAGCAAATAGGTGTTGTTTAAATGATCTTGTTGAGTATGCATTTGGTGTTAACTGAGAGCATCTAGGAAATAGGTTGGAAAATTACAATGCCTTTAAGCTTGCTAAAATAAAGACAATATTGTGGAACCAGAGCAGATTGAAGTTATTTTATTGATCTGATGATTTGTTCTGGGTAACAGGACTAGTCCAATAGCCCCTTTCAGCTATAGTCCAGGTCACTAGCTATGAGAATAACAAGGAAGTGGAAGATGTACATATTATCTCAAAAATGCGTGCACTAGGTACCTCACTGAAACTGTTTCTGTAAAGCAGATTACATTTAAGGTGCAGCTGGTCTAGAAAGAGTAACATAGCAGTGATCCCTTCCTGGAAACTGCTGCATGAACCTACAAAAAGTCATGATGTTCTGAAGTATTTGTAGTGGAGATGACTGATAATAAAAATTGCATAGTCTTACCCATTTAAAGTTTGAGACAACCACTGCCATACCCACATCTAGTAGGGGGATGGGTATTAATTTCTCAAGCAAGATTTTACTTAATCTGATTAAGCAGGTATTATATTCTGGAGCAAATTCTCAGCAATTATGAGACATGGTTCTGAGCTTTCTCTACATGGTCAGCAAAGGAAAGGATGGCTGTCTAACCATCTCCATAGATATTTACCCCATTACACAATCTCAATTGCTTCCTATTGTGAATAAACAGCTGAGTCTGAAAGTACAAGTTTAACCCTTTTATGGTTACTAAACAACAGCACATTGCCCATTTTGCAGTTAATGTTTATTTCTATTTTTGACAATGACTTATTTACCTTTAGATGTTCCTCAGTGGTCTTAGTCTAGAATATCTGAGCTAATAATCATGACAGTGTTTATAACAAATGTATGATATATGGGGCCTAGAAAAAAATCAGTGGAGTATCCTTTTCTGATAGATGAACTGGTGAAATAGAGCAATGCCGATTAAAATACTATCAGACCGCTGTTTGGTCTAGGACATATATATTCCAAGTTCCATGAGACACTCATTATAAGTTAATAGGTGTATACTAAGATAATGAGCACTGGGGCCTTTATAAGCCTGGCCAAGCATGCAAATTGTATCCCAGAAGTTTATATGCCTTAGAGGCTATTTTAAGGTGTATATGTAAGCTAGGACAAGAAACATAGGTGCAAGACCCAGGGTGTATTTCTAATTTCCCATCTACTGGTCCATGTTTCTCTTGAATAGGGTTAGAGAAAAGCTCTGCTTCACATAGATAAGAAGCCTGTTCCAGAGAAGAGAAATTCTGTGAGACACATACCTGTCCCTCCAACGTATCCTGTTTAAGTCAGCAGAGAAGTTTAAATCCCTAGATTCAGTAATTTGAATCTTATTCATTTTCTTGATATGCAAAAGGTCCATCATAGTAGGATTCAAGGACGCCTTGTATGCCAGGCATAGATTGCTTTTCAACAGTCTGTAGGAAACAGAATATAGAGATAGGGCTGTGAGGCAATCTGCATAGGACATGTTGTTTCCACCCTCTACTGCTTCTGTGAAAAACCTTTATAGACATTTCATTTGTTACAGGTGCCTAATCAGGTACATATTAAAGAGGTCATTGTACTCAGTTATGAGCCTGATGAGTTCCAAATACAGTGAAACTGATTTCCTTGGACCTAGATGGCATGCCCTTGCTTATAGGTTGAGCAACATGGAATAATTCCCTTACTATCTTAGACACATTAAAAAAAAAAAAAAAAAAAAAATTGAAGAAAAACGGCTGCGGGTAAGACCAAGGTGCAAAAAATAAGTAATATAAACACAATGCACCAAGGTGACACACAATAACGTTTAATGAAAGTAAAAACAGATGAAAAAAGGTGAGCGCCTTCGCAACAGTGGTTGCTTCATCAGACAAAACTAAAATGCATTTCAGTGCTTAAATAGGTATAAAAATATTCAATTATCACATCAATTGTAGTCAATTAATGATGTCATGCTTCAAATACTTTTAAAGAGGCAACTACACAGCATATACCTCTATTAAAAACACACAATAAGAAATGCAATAAAACATGCAAAACTGTAAAAAAGTGTGTAAAGAATATACATAAATATAAGTAAATGCATAAAATATATACATCCATCTAAAAAAGAACATATAAATCCTTTACATGGGCTATATTGACTGTCAGTGTTTAAGGCGTCTAGCTTTTAAAAAAGGAATCAAGGAGGTAGTGCCATTAAGACCTGGATATCTTTCAGCATTAAGTTTTAGTATCCGTTTCTGTTCATGGGTCTCTGTGACATTTTCTATGTCTCCTCCTCTCAGACTTCTATAAATACGTTGCAGAACAAAAAATTTAAAAGAGTGAGAAGAATCTGTACACATAACATGATTGGCAAGTGCATTAGATTGCTTATTATTTCTGATGTCACGAATGTGCTCTAAAATTCTGTCTTTAAGTAGCCTGTTGGTTTTGCTTACATAAAAGGCAGGGCATTGCTGACAGAAGCAAAAATAAACAACATCAGTAGTCTTGCAATCTGAATATTGATTAGAGCATAACTTAAAATGCCTTGTTGGATGAATATATGTGCTTTTGCTATAAATATAGGGACAAGCACTGCATGATCTGCATGGAAATGTGCCCTGGCGAGTAAAAGTACATGCGGTGTTGCGTGGTTCTCTGTTGCAAAGATGCTGCTTGAGTGACCTATTGTTCCTGAAACTAAAACAGGGAATATCGCCAATTATATCATTAAGGTTAGTGACATCTTGTAACAAATGCCAATGTCTCCAAACAACATCAGTGCACTGGTTAATATTACTGGCAAATTGAAACACAACTCTAAAGTCATTACTAACAGGAGTATCATTGTCTGTATTAACAGCATTATTGTTAGGATGAAAATAAGGTCTACATCTAGCATGTCTCAGTTGTCAAACATTAGAAATAGTCTGATCAATATCAGCGCCTTGACAACCCCTGTCCAAAAAATCAGATTTTAAATTATTGAGTGCAATCACTGCATCCTCATCTTTGTCATGTAGTCTTAAAGTCCTAAAGACTTGTCCTTTGAGTACATTTCTGGGTATGTGTCTAGGGTGCATGCTGGATTTATGTAAAAGTGTATTTTTTCTAGTCGGTTTAAAATAAATGTGACTATTTAAATGATTTAAATCAGACCTGGTGATATGAAAATCAAGGAAATTGATGTCAGTAGCAGAAATCCAATAAGAGAATCTCAAAAAATCAGTTGTAGTATGTAAATATTGTAAAAACAGTGCAAAATCCAGGCCATTGCCCTTCCACACCATAAAGACATCGTCTACAACACGTACATACCAAAGTATTGTCTAGAAAGGGATTCTTATCAGAAAGGATATTTACCTCTTCCCAAGAAACCAAGGCTAGGTTGGTGTAGCTGTTGGCACATGGAATCCCCATGGTTACACCAACCTTCTGCAGAAAAAATTGATCTTGGAACATGATAATATTGTTTTCTAAGATAAATTTCTAATAGGCTACAAATCAATTGAATCTTATTATTAGTAAAACATTTATTAACTGTCAGAAACTCTCTTGTCATTTCAACACCCCAAGAATTAGGTATGCTGGTAAATAATGATTCTATGTCCATATATCTTAGACACATGCTGGTCAAAACCAGGTTACTATCTACATGCATACCCAAATCCCTACTTGTCCTACCATTAGGGGTATGCTGTCAATGAGGTCATGTCCTAGGGTGAGTGACATCCCAAAGGTTACTATTATACATTTTGTGGTACTGAGCTTTAAACCATGGCTTTAGCACCTGTCATTTGACTGTGTGAACCCTACACTAGCAACAGAGCAAGCAGGTTTGTTAAGGAGAATTCAGCCTTCAATTGCAGTCAACTACAGTACAAGGTGTCTGTTACAGTATGACTGTTTTTTCATGCATTTAAACATTGAAAGAACTGGAGTGGGCTTTGTGGGAGTGACTCATCTGTGGACATGGCTCGAATACGGGTGTTCCTTGAGTTTGGTGTGAGTGGGGCTTAAGGGGCACCAGAGCAGTACTACACCTAGGGTGCCATTTCAGCTAAGGCCGGCCCTGTCTGCAGGTACATAGCGGAGGGTCCATATTTTGAAGTGAGTACTAGTAGCAAGATTTGGCAGGTACCTGGGTGTTTAACTGTGGGTCAACTTTTGTGGTGTACTTAGCTAAGTGTTCAGCGTGCACTGCATTTTACATAGGTAAACATAACAGACAGTTGAGAAAAAGAATGTATGAACATTTGTATGCCATCAAGAGTAAAAATACTGACAATGCATTGTCAAAGCATTCCATGTTGTGTAAGAATTGTAAAAAAAATTTACTTCACTGTTATTGATTATGTACCAAGTGACTTCAATGGGGATAAGGAAGGGGAATTGGATTACAGAGAACTTAAGTGGCAAATATTATTCAATGCTTATAATGCACCTGGGTTGAATAGTGGTGTGAATTATAAAGTTGTTTTGCATAGAAGATCTTATTATGACAAATGTAAATAATGTTTTTATAAAAATGTTTTTATAGGAAAGTTTTTTTTCAGACAAAGAAGTGATTTTTATAAGTGTAGTAGCTACTGTTTTTTGCATTATTTATGTTCATAGGGAAATTATTGACATTGATTTTTAGATAATTTTTTTGTAGTTAATTACAACAATTGATTACAGGTTGATTGGTTGTATTTGATTGGTGGAAGTTTATGGAGTGTTACTATATAAGTTTTGAATGGTTAGTAATGTTTATTCTGAAGAAGGCCTCTGTGGAAGGTCAAAAGTGGTTAATCTTTGTGGAATTAAATGTATTTGGACTATCCAGTGGTGTCAGCTTGGTTTTTTTTTCCATCATAGTGATTTGTTTCAGATTGCATATAAATGATGCTGACTTTTTCCCTATTCACATTCAGTCACCATAAGTTATCAACCACAGCAGGAAGACTTTTCACCTCAAAGAACTAGTTTAATGACAATTTAGTAGTGTTTTTTAGAGCTACCACCATCCAGTGATGCTAGCGAAACAAGGGCGGGCGGGGTAATCCATAGACTTGCCAGTGCAGAACCTGCTACACAATGGCCATATATAATGAAAGCCTAATAAACACACAGTGAAGCTAGTGCGTCTTCAGTAACTCCAAGTATATGATTGTTTTATCTTGGTTTACTATCATATTCTTGAAAATGCTTCCATCAAATGACCATAATGTCGATGGAAAATGTCGATTTCCAACATGGATGAAAGGCAAAATATTGAAAATGACATACCCGAACTTCCTAGTTCAATGAGTTCGACACAGCAGGAGGTGACATCAGTCACCCATGATATGCACATTAACCAACCTTTACACTCAAAGAACAGTCAAGGTCCGTTAATTGTAGTATTTTGCAGGGGGGGATATTCCCCCCTACACCCCCCATACACACACTGCACATTAACTATACTAACTCCAACATCGCACTACAATGAGGAAATTGCCTTATTCCCTGTTCTTCACTGAACCACGACCTCCCTACACAATGGCAATCCAAAAATATCGACCTACACTATCTGTTTGCTGCAGTGTACTTGATTGTTTTTGGTTCGACATTATGCCGACTTAGAAACTGCAAGCCGACCACATGCCGGTCGACCGATGCAGTTTCCAAGTCTTGCTTGTAAACCTTTTGTCTCTGCTATGCATGCAATATTTTGAGTGAAAATACATTGGATAGTAAGTGTGGGGCTGCACTCCATAAACTCCATAGAAAATCTTTGAGAAAATAAGTTTAATGCCATCTTGAGTGTTCAATCCTCAGTGGATCATACCTGGGTCTACAACATATAAATATATGTGATCCCTGACTGTCTCCACACAAGCTTCACTTGTCCCGCTCTACAGCTCCTCCTTTTTGTGGAAAGTAGTATTGGCAGAATTCATGCTGTGCACTGCTAAAGCTTGCAGTGCTGATTCTCACATAAAGTTGGAGTCATTTCTCTGCTAGAGTCACCAACTGTATTTAATGGGCTATACCATTACTTAGAACATTTCCCTTGGTGTTCAACACAAATGGAAAAAAAAATACTAAGTCCACTGCGATTCCTGCTTTTCTTACATGACTAAATAATAGAATTGAGTGTGGTGTAAATGCATAGGGTAGTATGTGACCCCAAGAGCAGACTGTTTTGGAATTTATCCCATTATCATCAAAATATGCAAGGGTACCTTCGTTAAAGGTTGTGTGTCAGGGCCGGCAACTCGGCACATAAAAATTTACTGCCAATCATTAGCAGTTCTGCTCAGGCGACCCCTAACCGGGAAAAGCCGAAAGACACAACATCTTCAAAATATGCAAGGGCAGTTCATTTCTGTTAACAAGTAATATGCCATTTATATTAAATAGCCAAAACATAAAGATGGCACTTATGGATTCTACAGAAAGGTGACTAGATACCAGTGAGTGAAAAAGCAATACTCTTCCTTAGCTCACAAGTCTACAAACAAGTAAAAATTGACCACAGTTGCCCCCTTAGAACAAAATTACAATAAAATAAGCAAGTTACAACAAGCTGAGATAGACCCAGGAAGAAAATATGACTTTCATAAGGCCATGTTTATATAGAAGAAAGAGGATTCTGCAAGCTAGTTCCAGCCACATGGAATCAAGTGCCTCCTAATTTTAGACAACAAAACAGCCCAGACTCATTCAAAAACAAAACATTTAAAAGAGCACCTGTTTACAACCATCAAATGCTACAGCTTTAGAGATGATAGCTAGCTTTGCACCTTATATAAAATAAATGTATAATGCTTAATATCTTTAATTGTATATATTGTAAATAAGCTGCAAATGTTTTCCCATATGGTAAATTGTCCTAAATACTGGAAATGATATGTTTAAATATCATTATAAGCTCAACATGTGTTGCTTCTTTTATCTCACATGCTTAATCTATATATACCTGTATTATTTTTAATTGCACTACCATACCCAATTCATAGCTAATAAGGGTCTTACAACCATTTTCATTTATTTGATTAGCAAACTAAAATAAATACACAAATAACACATACCTCCTTACACACTATATTCAGTTGACATTCTTTCCATGATATAAAATTACCAAATGTCTTCTATTACAAGTGATAGTATTTTTTTTCCCAAAAGTTATTCACTTTTTAAGTACAAGACCACAGCAGAATCTCTTTCACATGAGTATACTCAGTTATGATTTTGGCTGTTTTAACAATATTAGAGCGGAGTTGCTAAAATATAAATCATGCAAAAAATGAAATTGCTGTTAGTTTCCAAAAAAGTGCTACTCAAATGAGGTGTACATTCAGTTGTAGAAAAATCATCTGACCATTAAATGTGATTTAAATATATATTTATACATAAAGAGATAATAAAATATATATGTTGCAAGTGTGTCTGTGTCAAATTGCTTGCTATATAAATAACGAATAAATAACTAAACTTTGTTTAGTGAAAACTATTTGACAGTTGACCGGCATATGTATATCATATGAACTTCACATCAATCTCTATTTGAATATTTGAAGATTTTTTTTTTCTCTTGATCCCCACTGGATCTTCTAGCTGGAGTTACTAGGTCAGCAAAATGAAACAGATGAATAAATAAATATGCACATTCATTTGCACAGAAATCAGTACGTCAGCCACAAGGCACCTGCTTATCAAGCTGTGAGCTAATACCCCTGCAGTTGCAATTAGTTGCATCTAAAAATCCACAGCACAGGCTTGGACACAAATAATATAAGTGATAATATTTATCTATATACTGCTTTGCCGGAATATGCATTTTAAAATGTAGCCTCACAATTCATTCAAATCTGTTAAGAAGATATGCATGCCATTCGGTATTTAATATTTAAAACTGCACAATCATCTTTAATCTGTTAGTCAGAAAACAGATTTTCTTACAACAGCAGACCATATTAAGTAACATTACTATGAATGATGCCAGCAAGCTGCACAGTTGGAAAGCAGGGTGGTATTTTCCGTTTATAAATAAATTAGTCTTCAGAGAATTAAAACTGATGCGATGTTTTGCCCAGCTCATTGAACAAATGCAATAAAGCCCATTATCATTTTTAAAAGCTTTACGTTTTTCACAGAATTAAGGTGGTCTCTGCAGTCTGATGACATATACACAATGGTATTTGTGACTTTAGGTTTACTAGCTTCTTTGTGACAGTCATTTAAGACAAACATGACTTAATGAGAATATCACAATGCATTATATCTCACTTTTCTGTGAGTATTTGCTGAACACAATTCATAGTCCAACTTTTAGTGTAATATTTTTTCACACTCAGACACAGACAAAGACAGAGCAACACACACACACACACACACACACACACACACACACACACACACACACACACACACACACACACAGTTTTACATTTTCAGAGGCTTTAGTCTAATTGCTTTATTGCCTTGCACTAGTATGATATACAGAAGGGCGGGTTTTACAGTGTGGATAATTTAAGTTTGGCAAATGTTGATTAGGGTCTATATTACATCGTTGAACTCACAGGGAATTGAATGATGTAATATCAAACCAGGAAGTTCGAAACCCAAAAACTACAAAAACACAGAACAGCAAATTTTTTCCCAGGGAAAAAAAATGCTGTTCCGGTACAAAAAAAAAAAATCACGTACACTTTAAACTTAAACTAATGTGAGGGGCTTCACCCCCCACACGCCCCACACTTAAATATACCAACTCCGAGATCGCACCACAGTGGAGGAAATAGCAAAGCTGCAAAAACGTCCCACCAATTTTTTTTCCTGGAAAAAAAAATCGGTGTTCCGTGGCTTCACTGTTTTCACATTTCGAACATATGGGTTCAATATTACAATGTTTGGACTCCTGTGAGTTTGACATTGTAATATAGACCCATTGATTAAGTTGATTTCTATAATAAGTAAGTCCAATGAAAGATGTGTTCTAAGTGTCAAAATATAGTATAAGTTAAGTTTATAAAAATCATGTCCTTCTCTACCTGACTACCCTTCCCAAAGAACAACTTTAAATTAGAATTCCAGGGATGAGGTAAAAGAGGGGAGAGGGGGAGGGCACTGTTTTGCTCCAAAAATAAATAAATACATTTTAGGAATAATAAGATAATGTTTAACATGCTGTTTACCTCAACATAATTTAATCACTCTGAGGTCTATAACAGTGTCCTGAGTATTGCAATGGTAAACAGTGGCTTTTATAGCAGCAACTGTGAGAGCTGAAGGTAACTGAAGAAGATGCTGTTGTGGAATGAGACAGAACTATGTAGAGAATGAAGATGAAATGAATGATGCTGACAGACGATTCAGATGAGTATCATTGCTAGTTTTAATTCTATTGCTCGCATTTTAAACATTTTTAATTATGGTAAAGGTTAATGATGAAATATTAAGGCTATGGCACTCATAAATGTTACTGTACAGGTAGTCACTAAATGTGCTGTCACTTAACTTCAGCATTAATGTGAAGCTGATATATAAAGAAGGCGTTCATGATCTGCACGACAAACATGACTGTAATAATGATGAGTGATATTTTCACTTTCTTTGTTCTACTAATTGTTTTTGACATTTACAGAAATCGCTCTCTCTCTTTTTAGACTCGTTATGCAACAATTAATACAATGCAAGGGCAAAGACAAATATAATATTGTTTCATATAAATCCCTCATAACTGCTTTAAGGGATCACTTCTTGAAGCACATAAAAATGACCACAGCTCCCACGACATAAACAAAAATGAAAAAAAAAAACAGCAAAAAGTCCAAACCACTCAGTCGGTCACTCCGTTTTATTCCATGTACAAACAAAAAGAACGACAAAGCGCTTTCACCGTATTTTTAACTGGCTTCATCAGAGTCATTCATATAAAATCAAACAATCATTTAAATAGTCACAGACAACAATCAAATGCCCCCTAATGATTAACCTTACATCATTTTCCATAAATTAAATTGTATACATCATCATTTAAAGCAACCAAATATATACTTATGAATTAAAAATCAAAATCATATGTCCTAAAAAAGAACAATTAAAATGATGATACTAATAACAATACATTAATGAATAAATATTATTTGTTAAACTTCACACCATACTATTTATTTTTATTTTTATTTCAAACCAGTTCAGCTTTCTGTTAAAGTATGGGCATTAATGTTGTTGTAATCCTTGTAGGCTCACAGGGTTTAAAATAATGGAGAGAGACAACAGTGTCTAGATTACTGTACTTCTTTTGCATCACATAGTCAAGAGCTTGCAAGTTATCTTACTTCAGTTCACCCATACACACTTTTGTCATGTAAGGCCAAGGTTTCACCTAACAAAACATCATATACCACCCTAATCTCTCTTTACTGACCCTGAAAAAAAAGATATTAAGTTAAGATGTTAAAAGATGTTAAGTTAAAAAAATTATCCACCAGCAGTCAACAAAACACACTGCATACCTAGTATCTGTCTAACCTCTGCCAGGATATTTTATTAGAAAAAAAGATATCCACAGTCAAGCAGCCTCCAAAGCACAATGCCTCCTTAGTATCTGTTTAACCCTGCATCAATACTATATTTAAAAAAAAATCCATCAACAGCCCCAAAACACATTGTCTCCCTGTGATCTGGTTGACACTGCCAGGATACTGTGTTAAGAAATTTATCAACAATCCCCAAAACACATTGCTTCCTTAGTATCTGGTTGACCCTGCCAGGATATTATATTAAAAATATCAACAACCGCCTACAAAACACACTACCAGGATACTACATTAAAAAAAAATCATTAACAACAGCCCCCAAAACACAGACCACTAATATCGGTTGGACCCTGCCAGTGCATTATATTTAAAAAAAAGTAAGCTAGTAAATTGCCTATGTTAAATTAAAATATGATAAACTAGTAATATTGCAATAGGGAATGGATGGCACAGTTACTAGGTAACTCCTCCAGAAGAGCACATTCACAGGACTGCAGCATCCACCCCCCCCCCTCCACACACACACGCAAAATCCCCTGGCCAGCATATCAGAAACACAACCCCCCTCCCAGCAGGTGAAACATACAGCAGCAGCATAAGTGAAACAGAATCCCCCCAGCAGGTGAACACACAGCAGCATAAGTGAAAGCACAAATCCCCGCCAGAAGAAAGTGAAACACAATCCCTGATATCGCCTCACCAGAATGAAAGCAGCAGCATACTCTGTATATATCTCCTCATCGGAAAGATGAAGACAATCCCAGGCAAGTTTAATGAGCCTTTCTTGATTGTTTTTTTGCTGACAAGGCCATCTTGTCTTGTAAGAAGTGAGGTACATTCCCCCCCTCACACAATGGTTCCAGCACCTATAAATGAACTCCAAAGACAAGTACTGCTGCTGACTGTTTCTTGCCCTCTTTTTCCCAGCATGCAAAGCGCATGAAGAGAGGGAGAACCAATCAATTGCTATTTAGCCATCCACATCACGTACGTGACTGCGGAAGTGGCAGTCCAATCCCCTTCCACTTTACCGTGGTTACAAACAGCATAGGCTTCTGGGCATATGCAGACTGATGCCTTTATTTCTTAATCTGGACTGGTTTTACAGCAGTCTAGATTTACAGAAACTATTTTTTTTAAAACCCGGAACTCACCAAGCATGCTTGTGTGCGCAGTTCGAGTTCCGGAAATTTAACAGCTAAGCAGTATTACAAAATATTTTATTTTTTAAAATGTTAATTTTTTTCTTTTTCTTTCTTTTCACAGTTGGGGGGGGGGACTGCAGCCCTGCAGTCCGATGGCACGAGCTGCCCTTGCCGCTTACTCAAAACCTCTTTTAAAAAACATTTTGACATGAGACTGCATTGAAAGATGAGGATCCATGGCAAATAAATGAACTAAGATAAAGGGGTAGGAAAGGTCATAGGATTGTATCTCACACCATACCTCTCAACTTCTTAGCCTAAGAAATCTGGACAAAGCCTAAAATAACTGGGGGGATGAAGGCCCAAAAACAGGGACATATTTTAAACACTGCTCTTATAAACTTAGAAAGGTGCTAGAATAACACATTTTATGTTAGCATATACTTTCTGAAGGATATGAAATCTAAACTTCAATTGTATGTAATTTTTTATTGAATTCAATCATCAGAGATTTGCCAGAAATTCACAAATTTTATAAGGAACATACTAAAAATATGAAACAGAAATCTGAACATTCTGCACAAACCTGGAAAATTGAGAGGTATGACTCACCCAAATATTGTAAAATCAGAGAACAACTGTTGGTTGTGTTGTTGGCACCAGCTAGAAAACCTTTTCCATATACTAATATATGCTCTTCTAGTAGCAGGTTTGCTTATCTCCATTAGTATCTGCTGCATGTCTGCAGAAAACAGGTGCCTAAAATGAAAGGAGACCTATCATCCAGGCAGTCAACTGAAGTTGACTGATGTCAGCATGTATCGAACACCCCTGTTCTTGTGTGAGCAGATCATGTTTGGGAGGAAGATTGTGGTAATTGTCTCTGACCATTTCCAAAAGATATGAAAATCATGGTTGTCTGTACCAGAATGAAGTCAAACTAATGATCTTGGGGATCCGTCTGAATCTTCAGAAGTACCCTGGATATTAGTAGAAAGGGCGAAAAGCATACAGGAACATTTCTGCCCAAGGAAAAGAAAAGGCATCTGTCTTCTAGGTCCTCTTGCATGGAGTTATTGGACAGAATCTTGTCAGTTGATTGTTCAGAAAGAAGGCAAAGAGGTTTACTTGAGGAACTCCCTGCAGATGGATCAGATCTTGGAAGGCCTTCTAATCTTGTTTCCATTCGTATGGGTTTGCCCTGATCCTGCTCAGCTTGTTTGCCTTGCAATTTTGTTCTGATGGAATGTAGGATAACTGTAGAGTGAGATTGTGCTACAAAGCTATATCACAAGTTAACATGGCTCATCTGCAAAGGGGGTATGGCCTGCTTCCACCTTATTTATTGATTTGCCACATGACTGTAATATTATCTGCAACCACTTGAAGAGATCATGGGGATGAATGACGATTCAGAGAGTTTAATGCCTTCATCAAGGCTTGTGTCTGTCTGGTGTTCCACACCCCCTGAGCTTTCATCCCTCCTGAAACTGCAGTGCAAGCAAACTCTGAGGCATCTTTGGTGACTGACTGCATGGGAGGATGGAGGAAGAAGGGGAAACCTGGATTTAAGGACATCTGTTGCCCACCACCTCAAATGATTTCTCTTCTGACAAACCCCAGCACTGGGAACTGAAAAGATAAAGAGTGTTGGTGCTGGGACCAAAGAGATTTCAGATACCACTGTATCTTTCTTATGTGAAGACTTTCAGGTTTATCATGGGAATCATAGAAGCCATGAGACTCAGAATTATGTGGTATTCCCTCACAGTGATCAAAGTCTGAGAGGGAAACCTAAGAAATAAATATAGATATAGATCTATTTTTTTCCTGTGGAAGAAAAGCTCTGTGAACTTAGGTGTCTTGTTGACATCCCAGGAACACAATCATGTGTGGGGGAGTCAAAAAAGACTTTTGAATGTTCTCTTGGAATCCCAGCTAGTGTAAAAGCTCTCTCACTAAAGAGATTCCTGACACTTTGAAAAAGACTCTGCAAAGATAAGCACGTCATCTAAATATGGAAAAATGTGGATACTCTGCAGCCTACAATAAGCTATAACTGGAGGTGGACACTATGAATATTCTTGCTGCAGTGGATAGTCCAAAGGGTAAGGCAAATAACTGATAATGTGATCCAGACACACAAACCCTTAAGAAACATCTTAAGTCTGGATGAATAGGGATGTGATAATAAGCAGTTTTAAGTCTAGTGTTACCAGAAAACTTGAAAGAGGAGGAAGGAGTAACTGATTGTGAAGTGACATCATTTTGAATTTTGAACACTATCACAAACAGGTTTAGGAAAGAAAGATCCAGAACTGTTCTCCAAGCATTCTCCTCCTTTGGTACTAGGAACATTCTTGAATAAAAAAATCTCCCCCACCTGGGAAGGAGGAATTAGTTCTATCATCCTTGGGATGATATGCAATGAAAAACTGGTAGAAATAAAACAAGCTGATCTGGAGCATAAGGAATATCCCCCCCAGAAAGAAGGAATTTCCTCCCACTGCTATCTGCATCCTTGATGAGTGATCTTCGGAATCCATTTGTGTGACCGTCTGTTGCCAAAGAGAAAAATGGAGATTCAGACTTTCTGGAAGAATAAAAGGAGGTGAGATGGGAGTACATTGCAAGGACTCTTGAATAGTCATTCAGACCTGCCAGACTGTCCTTGGTCTTTGGAGGTTGAATACTTATTTTTGGAACCCCCTTGCCATTTCTTCTTAAAGGTCTGTTTACTTGTATTTTGTCAAGACTGTTTATTCTGCTTCTTGCCAAAATTGGATGACGAGAGAGAGAAAGAGAAAACCACTTGGAAAATTGGGAAAAGGAGGGTTGAAAATCTTAGACATTCCCTGGATCAGCTTGTCACTTTCATCACACTCTTTGATCACCTCTGCAGTTGAGGGGCTAAACACTAAATCTCTATCCAAGGGTGAATTTAAAATCTTATTTTTAACATCATCTGGGAGGTTCTAAGAATGCAGCCATGCAAACCTCATCAAAACATTACCAGTGGCCATAACCCTGGAAGAAGTATCAACAGAGTCATATGCACACACTGTCAACAATTAGTAGTGACCTGCGCAATAGAATAAACTAAGTTATTTAAAGGAGGTTTTTCCTCACAAGAATAAACTGCAGATAAAATATTCCTCATACTTTCACAGTTAGTCAGAACAAACTTTAACATATGAGCCTGACAATTCAAAATCCTGTAAATCAAAGTTGCAGAAGTATGTACTTTTTCATACCTATCAATAATTTTCCCATTCTTATCAGAAAGAGGAAGATTGGAATTGACTAAGTGCTTAGCAGTGGGATCAACTAAAGCTATAGCTGGTAGGTCAGGTTTGGGAAGAGAGTACAAAAAATTAAAAGAAGGTAGAACTTACTATTCTGTCTACATTTTAGGGACAGCTGGTTGACTATCAGAAAAATTGCAGATAGTAATACACACACCCTCTAAAGCAGACATAACAGGAGGAATGGATGTTGGATCTGCAAAGTTCTTCTGTGTAACATATTATTCTCTGAGGGACTGAGAAACCTCAGTGTTCTCCCACTAAAAACACTGGCACATTCTAGCAGTAGTCTCAGAGAAAGAGAAGCCCCATAGGGATAATCAGAAAGTGACCTCTCCTGTGAGTCTGAATCAGAAATCTGAGGGGAAAAAAGCACCTGGAAGGAAAGCATTCTGACACAAAATGTCCCTGTTCCCTCTCCCAGGACCAACAAGAGTGGGTCTCCCTTGACAACTGAGGGGAGTCCAACAGCCACAGAGGACATGGATAACTCATGGTTCATAGTGGATGTAGGCACTACACCAGACCGATCAGGGGTACGAGTTGGCCACAGCAGAGTCACCTGCATCTGAGGAAAACAACTTCCCTGCTATGGTGGTAAAGGCTGTTTTGCTTAATTTTCTTTTTCTTTTTATGCCTGGAAGAAGGATTGACCATGGGACTTATAGTATGCTCCATGGTCAAACCAAAAATGGTGTCTCTTTCCCGAGAAAAACAAGCAGGAAAGTTATAAAACAGCAACACAAATATGAAAATGGAAGTTTTTTTCCCAAAAGGAAACTTTTTCTGCCAAACAAAAGAAAAGCACAAGCGAGCGCACTCTTCAGTGGCAGTAAAGCTCTGGAGGTTTTGTGCCCAAACTTGTCTTTTAGTCATCTCACCTTGAGCTGCCTGACAGTCTGGGTGCATGGAAGGTACCCTGATGTTTTGGAAGCTGGCTGGCTATTTCCCTGGCAGGATATAATCCCATATAGCTAAGGCATCTGCCACAGTGATCAATATGATGAACATTTCTTTGCTACAGAAGCTGAAGAAAGATGATTTACTGGTACTTTAGTATGGTAAGAGGAACTGAAAAGCAGGTCATCTTTCTAACTAATGAAGTCCTTCAAACTTCCCTGTCCTGTGTTTCTTGAAATAATGCAATCGGTGACTGTACTGCAAACAAGGTTAACTGCACACGTTGGTTTGTAGTACAAAATTATGTGCGTCTGTTGTCAGCATTTCTCATCCATCCTCTGTAACTCTGCAGGAACTATGAGCTGTTATTTCTGTATGGAATAGGAAAAGTAACTTCTTACTGTATGGGGAAGTAAATTCATTAAAAGCCTCATTCAAGGCTTGAAGTTAAGCACTGCAAAGTCTCAGATGTTCAAGTTTGTGACATCTCTGTGACCAGACCAATCATTCCAAAAAATGACTTCTAAGTATATGTCACTCTCACCAACAGACCTGGCAGTGCATATGTGCAGTTTGTAATTCAGTTCATGGCCCCTTTCCTATTCTTACTTACTGGTCTTTTAAAAATTACAACCCCCCCACTCCACCCCCACCCCACTCCCAGTAACAGGATAATCAAGATTTCACAACAAGAAACTTATCTTTCTGCTGGAGATCTTTTATTCTGTTTGAAATAAATTCTTCACGATTGAAGATGTCAGTGGTGAGCATCAGTAGTAAATAAGTGATTTTTTTTCCAAATAATTCTTTCAAAAATATGCAGAAGGCCAAGTGTAATGGATGTTCTATGTCATTCATGGACATGAATATCAAAATGAAAGCCAGGTATTCATTTTGTAAAAATGGGACAAGCAAGCAGCAATTTTTATCAGTTCTTCGGAGATGGCAGTTTTGTATGTCTGAGGTAAAAACTGTGATTATAGCAGGGTAATAGAAAAGGCACTTCTAATATAACCCGTATCACTGAAGTTCAAAAAGGCTCCTTGGCAAATTCAAAATGCTTTTAACCACCCTTCCACTATCAGGTAGAGAACTTTCTTTACAAAGAGACCATATAGATCTATAAAGTTTCTTTGCTTATTGCAAGGCTGCACCATAAACAATGTCATGGATCTGATTCCTGAATTACTGTGCAGGCAGCAAATATCCATGCACTGTGCCTGTGTTTAGCAAACTCTATATCTCGTGATTCAGGTCCAAAGATTTCTTATGCTGTACTTTTAGATCTTCTCACAGGTCTCACCTCTTAAGTTTGCAGGCTTCTATGCTTGTGTGTAAGGCAAAGCCATCCAAATATCCCATTTTCAAGCTGCTGCTAGAATACATACAATGCTTCTGCCTAAGACACTGAAACATTCTTAAGAAGTATGCCTTATCGTCATGCAAAAAAACAGATACGCAAATTTATTTTCCAATAAGCTGGCAAGATAATAGTTGAAGAATAAAAACCCCAAAACAAGTTAGCCAACTGCCAAAAGTGACTCACAAACAGTAATGACTAAGTAGTAGCAAATGTGAGTCAACCAACACAGTGCATATATCGCTTGATAAAATTTTACTGTATGTACTAGAATCATCAAGTATGGCCTACATACTAGCTAAGTAATCTGCTCTGTTCAAAACCACCATTGCTCCTCCATTATCTGCTGGTCTACTACTGATAGAAGGTTCAGCCTGTAACTGCTGTAAAGCTAGTTGTTCATTCACAGTTAAATTACAAAAACACTGTCCTGTTGACTTAGATATATCAGTAACATCTTTTTCACAAAGATTAACAAATCACTAGTTCAATGACAAACTTCATCTTTGTGAATGCACTGAGCATTCGCTGAAATGGAACTCGCACAAGGGAAGGATCAGCAACACAGGTCAGCCAAATGTCATTCGACAACCCACGGTTGCCAAAACTTCCCTTGGCAATTTAAATGTAAACCACCACCCCAGACCTCTTCTACCTCATTCTCACCGACCTAAGTGTGTTACAAGGACAAAGCACGTGCAGGTGTCAGACCACAGAGCAGAAAGTGCCACTGTAGTGTCCTACACAAAATAATAATATTATCATATACAACTTTCCAAAACACTGCACCATTTTAATCAGCAACACAGTTATAGTAGTATAGGAGTTTTGAGATGGCAGGTGTTTGTTACTGGCTCGTAAGATGTTTTTTTTCACTAAAAAAAAAAAAAAAAAAAAAAATCAAGCACATTCGTCTGATAAGAAAATGTTACCAATTATAACATCATCTCAGTGGAAACCCATTTGCAGTCTTATTTTAATTTACATTGCTACAGAACTAATAGGAAAACCATTGCATATTAGGAGGAATAAGCTAAACTCAGGATATGTTTTCACAAATAAAAAAAAGATACAGCCCAGAGACTTTGTGACATACCATAGAGACTTAGTAATCTCAGGAATGTGAATCATATAACACACTGCACAGCCCAGAGATCTTGTCACATACCATACCAACATACTAACCTCAAGACTGAGAATCACATAGGTTTATAGGTTCATAGGAGGTTAATAGGCTAATGGCCAATGGGCCTTTACAAGCCTAGCCATGTAATACCCATGTTTCCTTATTGACCATTGTTAGATGGTTCCCTAACTTGACAATTATTAGCTAGTTTGATTGCAGAATGAATCTATGATCAGCACCAGCTGCCCAGGCCATAAAGGACATAGGTGCTGCCCCAGGGATGAATTTATGGTCTCCCATCAAGTTGTCCTGGTTGCGCTTAAATATAATCATTGAGGAGCTCAGCTTAATATGAATTGGGAGTTTATTCCAGAGTAGCAGCAATCTCTGGGAGACATACCTGTCTCTTCAGGATGTTTTGTTTAAATCACAGGCTATGTTTAGATCTCCGGAACAAGTGACTTTTGTCCCATTTAATGCAGACGTGCAGCATTTCCATTAGGATAGGCTCAGAGACTGCTTTTTAGGCCAAGCACAGGTTGCTTCTCAACAGCATCTAGGACACAGGGTACAGTGACAGGGCCTTCAGTCTTTCCATGTAGGTCATGTTTTGTAGTCCCTGAATTAATTTGGTTTGGAATCTCTGTGGTCTCTCCAACTGCTGCAGATGTCAGGTGAGGTGCATGCAAAAGGGAGCACTGTACTCTATTAGTGGTCTGATGAGGGGGAAGTACATAGGAATTATAACATATTTGGTCTTGGATGCTATGGCCTTACATCTGAGGTGTACAACATAAAAGGTTTTCCTTACCACCATGGTGATGGAAGATTAGACTGCTATCAATTTGTGTTCTCAAGTCAAACACCACTAGGTTCAAGCTTGGGGGGGGGGGGTGCTGCCTATATTGTAATTTGCAGAGGCTACCTCTTTGCCAAAGGGGACAACAATGCACTTTTTTGCATTTAGTTTTAGATCATGGCTTTGATACTAATAATTTGTGTTAAAACCTCCTGTAATATACTAATATCTTTAGGGGACTCAGTGACTGCTCCCAGTTTGCAGTCATCTGTGAACTTGGTAAGCCACAGGCCATCTACTTTTGCCTGAACTTCCAAGGAATATATTCCAAACAGTAGAGGACCCAGCACAGAAACTTGTGGTACTCCTCTGCTAACTGTTCTACTGGTGGAGGTAGAATCCCCAACTTTGACAGTATGGGTTCTATCGGTGAGCCAGTTGCCTACCAGTCTAGTGACATATGGATTAATCGCCAGCTGGGAGAGTTTCTCAATGATACCTGAGTGGGGATTGTGTTGAAAACCATGGCTAAGTTAAGATAGGTGATATGTACTACTTTGCCTTCGTCCAGGGCTTTGGTGATATTTTCGACAAAGTCCACTAGGTTTAGTAAGCATGATCTACCCTTAACAAAACCAAACTGGGTTGGGTCAAGAGTTTGAAGGTTGCCTATGTCCCTGTTGATAAGGTCCATGATGATTCTTTTCATGGCCTTGTGGATAAAGCTGGTTAGGCTTATGGGTGTATAGTCCCCAGGGTTAGTTGATGGACACCCTTTCTGTAAGGGGATTACAGTTGTTGCTCTCTACTCTGCTGAAAAAAAAAACAGTGCTCAGGCTATGGTTAAAGAGAGTGGCAAGTGGATCCTCTAGGTCATGTTTTTGGTTATTTAGTAAGGAGCCAGGGATGTTATCTGGTCCCATAAAGGTTGTGTTTTTGGCCTTGCTGAGCACGGATATGACCTACTCATTGGAGATACTGGGGTATGGCTGGTGGGGACAAGTTGGATGAAGTTTCCACCAAATCTGTCAGCTAACAAATTGGCAATTTCCTCAGTGTGAGTGGTACCATCCACTACAAGTTCGTCACATAGCTGGGTATTCCCTTTTAGATTTTGGCCGTAGCTAAGGAATGCATTATGATTGCCTTTAGCTAGGGAAGCTAATTTAACCTCATAACTAGTTTTATAGGACTTTACCAGATATCTAATTTGCTTTTTCAAGCTGTGGAGGGTATTATTTCTCTTCTAAGTTCCCTCTTGTTCTTAGATATCAGTTTCTTCTTTTTGTTATATAACCTGTTCACACTTGAGGTCCTCCAAAGTGGCTTATTTTTATGGAAGAACTTCGTTTTGATTCTGTAAGGTATAGCAGCATCAATACAGTTCTTTAAGTGGTTACACAGGGCATTTTTGTACCCCTCTGCATAGAAGTCACTGCTGGCTGTGTTAGTGGGGAATCTGAAACTTTTCAAACGATTTCTTAGTAGGCTATAGTTTGTTTTGAAGAAATTTCTCATTTTTGTGCTCCTGTGGTGGTATCAGGTCTGATTGTTACCTCAAACAAGACAGATTTATGGTCCAACCTTACTAGGGAAGGCAGAACACACAGAGAGTAGTGTAGTGACCCCCCATATTGCTAAGTCCAAAACATTTCTGCCCCTTGTGGGTGTGCAGACTAGCTATTCCAGAGCATTTGTATTAACAAAGTCCAGGAACCTCAGGGTGATCAAGCTTGTGCTTGTGTACATCACCCACTTGATAGAAGGGTAGTTGAAATCTTCTAAGACCAAGGTGTTTGGTTGTATGAGTGACTCAAGCAAGTCCAGTAGGTGGTGTGCTTCTCGTGGTTCATGGTGGAGAACCTGTAGCGAAAAATGGTGTGGTAAGGTATTTTACCTATAGTTATTTTGACCAGGAGTAGCTCAAGAGAGTTATACTGTTTAATCAGTCTTGAGGTATAGTTGGATTTAATGAAGATTGATACACCTCCACCTGTGACTCTTTCATGCTCATTTTGAGGCTTGAATATGTGGAAGGAGTTGTAGCCTTGCATGGCTGGGTTACTGTTTGTGGCCTTGAACCAAGTCTTGGTGACTGCACAGACATCAGCATTTTCCAAACTGAGGAGAGTTTCCAGGGATTGCGGTTTCCTGTTTAGACTCCTAGCATTAAGCATCATGACGTTGACTTTGTCTGCAGTGGATTTGTTTTTATATCAGAAGTTATGTTGCATTGGTATTGCCTAAAAAAGGCACTATGGAGGAGGCAGGAGTCTTTGCCAATATTTGAAAGCCTACAGGAGACAGGTGAAGACCATTTCTGGAAAAGCAGTGTGGTCGGTCGACCATGTCTTCTCAGGCTGACAGATACTGGATCCCCCTGGATTGACACCAGAAGCTAAGTAAATTCTTGAAGTCAATCCCACCAAGATATGTTGTCACATACCATAGCAACATACAAACCTCAGGACCGAGAATCACATTACCAACTGCACAATGCTTTTTATAACAGGATTGTTCAGTAGTTTGCGCAGTCTCAATTCAAAGACCAATGCAGCACTTCAGTGGTAAGAAGGATCTATGACTATCATGCTGGTGAAAGCTGCATATAAATGCAGGATTCCATGGGTGCCGGTTATGCAAATTATTCTGGTATGCTTCCCAGGGGGTTTCTCTGGGAATGGAACAGCACAGTACAGAAATCAAACTTAAGCCCTGCTAAAGCAGTAAAATGCATTTTGATGGCAAACACCATCTGATGTGTAGGACAGCAGTGAAGATTTTAGTGTTACAGCAGCTACGTACTGCAAAGCAGTGTGTGTTGTGTGTGTAAGCAAGGTCACGCTTGGAACCGTGTTTAACATGAGGTATGCTTAGAACTGTGAATGTATGTGTGTGTCTGTGTGTGAGAGAGAGACACAGTGCACGCGCATTTGTCGCTGTCTGCACAATAGCATTGAATGGGATACTGTTCCATTCAGAGACATGTTATTAAACTGCAAAAGAACCTTTGCGGAACTCTGCTCTTTCATGCTTCTGAATCACAACTTACCACTGCAGGACTATGACTCCCCATTGAAGCCTTAATGTTGCAGTAGTTCCATTGAATGCTGTACTAAGTGTCTTTTAATATGTCTTTTGTTACACTCTTATGAAAACACAGGAAAGTGTGATGTACATACTTTTTATACTGAAGTAAAAATAAGGTTCTCTCAGCAAATATGAGCGCTAAGGAAATGGGCATGCAAGAACAACCTTAGACTTTATGGTTTCTATAAGGTATAAAAAAGAAGGAAAGCCAGCCAGCTTTCAAAAATTTGATGTTATATGTGTTAAAACTGCCGAAATCTCTTTCATACAGTCTAGAGATACTAACCCAACAAATCCAGAAAAAAATATAGTATAAGATCTGATGTTGTCATTTTCATTCACTTCTCAACTGATGGGTCTCAGATCTTACTCAGATCTACCTTGACTGCTTCTTCCAGATCCTTGGATCCAAACTCTTGAGCTCTTCCCAATTACCCATAATGCCCTGCCAGCCTAACATACCTCTGATCGCGCTTGGCATCATATAATTACAAACGTGGGTCCCCTCAGTCTTGAGCTATTGGTGTATTTTAGAGGTAAGACAGTGAGTCTTTTCAACTTTTTCCTTCAATAGGATATCCTCTGAATTATTTTCAGCTTCCTCCATTTGTTCTAGTACATTTTTCAATTAGTCGAGTCTTCCTTCTTCTGTGACTTTTGCCAAAACCTCAGTATTTCCTTCCAGTACATTTGCTGGTACTTCAGTTTTCTTCTTCTTGTCTCTTCCTACCAGTTTTAGAGCACCCTTGACTACCATTGTTGGTAATTGTTCTTGCCTTTTCTTGTGAATAAAAAACAAGTAATAATATATAATAGTTTCATTCCTGTAACTATTTTCCTTTTTGGGCCTTCCTCTTTCTAGGATTAGCATGCAAGGATGGCTGACAAAACAAATGGTTTCAAGAAATGCATCTCCTGTGGTTACAAAATACCTAATTCAGATGCCCACAGGGAATGCATCTATTGCTTGAACACTGTCCATTTGTGACAGATTAAACACTAGGACACTCATGGATAGATGCAAAAATAAGCAATTTTGAAAGGTCTTCTTCCTTCTCCTTCATCTTACTCTGTTCCAGCTGGGGCTCAACCCCCCTAAGAAATCCAAAAAAAGGGGAAACCTTACTCAGCTCCCAAAGACAAAGAGTCTAGAAAGAGAGCTCCAGATCCTATAACATATTTACCTCCATCATCAGAGCCTCCTCCAAGAATGTCAAAAAAATTTGATCCATCAACTAGGAATCCTACTGCTTCAAAAATGAAATTGCCTCAGATCTGGCCACCTTATTGTTTGCAGGATCCAATACCTTCTTGACGCCCTTCCCCATTTTTCCAAAAGTCTCCACATAAGCACTCAAGGCCACCATCCACTAGCTCCTCATTCAGGTCTTCCTGGAGTTTGTCTGAGGCTGAAGTGAATAGAATGATGAAGAAATTCCTCAGAGCACAGATCCAGATGATGGGTATTTCCATCTCTGTTTCCTATTGGATCAATGAGCCTGCCCATGACTATTCCTCCTTTAGTTTCTCCCTCTCCAATCCAGCCTGTGTTTTCAGAGGCCTTCATTCTGATATCCCTGGGGGTGTCCCTATCGGATCTGAAAACAACTAATTTTTCAACTCCAGTCACTTCTCTGAGCCATCCAGCTGTGGGCTTTTCTATTCCACTAGGAAAGTCAGCCCTTTCAAGTCTCCTGTCAGTCCCTCAGGACTCTCTTATCACTTCTTATACCTCACGAGACCATTCCACTGATGAGATCCCTCAGAAGAAAATGTGCAAAAGGAGACAGACACCAATTTCAATGAAGGGGAAAAGTCCCCAGATCTCCACCTGAAGACCTCTTCTTTGGATACATTCTTGAAAACCTAAAGCAAAAGGGTGATTGGACTTCTGACACTCCATCCCAAGAGGAGTCGATGTTCCTGGAGGCTTTCGGGTCTGGCATGGCTACATTTTGGTTGTCCCCCCTTCCCGCCAGCTTATGAACTCATGGACCTCATTTCACAGTGGGCATGCAAGGGGCCAGATACAGTGAAGACCATCCCTAATCACCCAGACAAATTTTTAGCCCCTCCAAAGGACAGATCACAGTGGAGCAAGGAGGTCCCAGTTGATGCCATGATTGTGGCAGCAGCCACTAAGAAAGAACTTGTGTAGCAGCCCTCTTCTGTCTGTCCCCCTGACAAGGAATCTAGGGCCTTGGACAGGTTTGTTAAATGTGTTTATACTTCAGCAACCTTTGTGCTGTGGTCATTGAATTACTTGGCAGATTTCATGAAATTACAAAGATAGTTGATTAAAGAGCTCTCCAAATCTCTTTCTGGGTCCATATCTGTGAAAGACCAAAGTACAGTCTCTGTGGAACTGGCCACCCTTCAATCTATAACTAAAGCATCCTTGAAGCTGATTTTCCATGCTGCAGAGGGTACCTCATAGGTGGCATAGTCATTAGGAGACATGCCTGGATGCACCTATGTGAATTTCTGGAGATGTTCAAGTTTTCATTCATCAGTGCTCTATCTGATGGATCATTCTTATTTGGCCCCAAAGTGAAAGAAACACTCTCCAGAAGTGAGGAAGAAGGAAAGACCTTGTATGACACAGGGATACATTTTTCTACTCATTAAAAACCCTTTTCCTGGAATCAACAAGGAGGGAGATGGCAGCATCAGAAATAAAAAAAGCTGTTCAGAAAAAGAGTCATCTAGGACTTCTCCCCAGATCAGACAGGATCCTGAACCTACTCAGGAATCTTCTTAGTGCCAAGGAAGACAGGAGGCTTGAGACCCATCCTGGATTGGAGCAGATTAAACCAGTACATGGAATATTCAAGATTCTGGATAATTATGTTTCAGTCAGTTTTGCTTCTACTGTGTAAGGGCGATGGGATATGCTCGATAGCAGATTAAACCAGTACGTGGAATATTCAAGATTCTGGATAATTATGTTTCAGTCAGTTTTGCCTCTACTGTGTAAGGGCGATGGGATATGCTCAATAGCAGATTAAACCAGTACGTGTAATATTCAAGATTCGGGATAATTATGTTTCAGTCAGTTTTGCCTCTACTGTGTAAGGGCGATGGGATATGCTCAATAGCAGATTAAACCAGTACGTGTAATATTCAAGATTCTGAATAATTATGTTTCAGTCAGTTTTGCTTCTACTGTGTAAGGGCGATGGGATATGCTCGATAGAAGATTAAACCAGTACGTGGAATATTCAAGATTCTGGATAATTACATTTCAGTCAGTTTTGCCTCTACTGTGTAAGGGCGATGGGATATGCTCGATAGCAGATTAAACCAGTACGTGGAATATTCAAGATTCAGGATAATTATGTTTCAGTCAGTTTTGCCTCTACTGTGTAAGGGCGATGGGATATGCTCGATAGCAGATTAAACCAGTACGTGGAATATTCAAGATTCGGGATAATTATGTTTCAGTCAGTTTTGCCTCTACTGTGTAAGGGCGATGGGATATGCTCGATAGCAGATTAAACCAGTACGTGTAATATTCAAGATTCGGGATAATTATGTTTCAGTCAGTTTTGCCTCTACTGTGTAAGGGCGTTGGGATATGCTCGATAGCAGATTAAACCAGTACGTGGAATATTCAAGATTCTGGATAATTACATTTCAGTCAGTTTTGCCTCTACTGTGTAAGGGCGATGGGATATGCTCAATAGCAGATTAAACCAGTACGTGGAATATTCAAGATTCTGGATAATTATGTTTCAGTCAGTTTTGCCTCTACTGTGTAAGGGCGATGGGATATGCTCGATAGATCTTCAGGATGCATACTATCACATCACAGTGAACAGGTGCTCCAGGAGATATCTATGCTTTCAGCTGGAAGCCAGACATTACCAGTTCAGAGCACTGCCCTTTGGCCTCACCACAGCCCCCAGGGTGTTCACCAAATGCATGGCAGTGGTATAATCTGACCTGAGAATGCCTGGATTCAGAGTGTTTCAGTACCTAGACAAGTTGGCTCCTAACTGCACCCTCCAGACATCTATTTCTACAGGCAAGCGACTACTAGTCCCAGCTGTGTCTTCACCAAGGCATCACACTCAATTACAGAAAGTCTCAGTTCACACCCGCGCAGAGTCTGTAATTCAAAGGTGCTCTAAACATGGTTTCACAAATAGCCTCTCTTCCACCTACATGAATTCAGACACTCAGATTCCAGGTCACAAACATGTTGCACATGTCTCTGCCAGCATGACTGATAATCATACAAGCCTTAGAGTCCATGGCAGCAACTATCACCCTAGTTCCTTTACCAGGGCTTCACATGCGATTTCTGCAAAGAAACCCATCAGTAAAGTGGTCTATTCTTCAGCAGGCTTTATCTGCCAATGTCATGATCACTCAATCTTGCAAAAAATATCTTCTTTTGTGGCGTCACTCAGAAGAAGTTTCCCTAGGATGTCCTTTAGTTCTTCCCCTTCCTATGGCCATGTTGACCATGGATGCCCTCCAAGTGGGTTTGGGAGGCAGTACTTGGAAAGAATGGTCCAAGGTACATGGTTTCCAGTAGAGGCCAAGACACATATCAGTGTCTTGGAAATGAGAGCAGTCCTTCTAACATTGCAGTCCTTCCAAAATGCTCTCCATTTAGGATGATTGCTGTTCAGATGAACAATATGTCTACAATCTGGTACATCAGCAAACAGGGAGGAACCAGATATTACCCACTACATCAAGACACATTGTGACTATGACAATGGATGATCTCTTCCAGCTACTTTCTCATAGCAAAGCACATACCAGAGAAAGCCAGCATGATTGCACACAAACTGAGCAGGTCCATTGTGATGCCTCAAGACGGGTCCCTCAATGTCAAAGTGGTGAAGAGCATTTTCCATTGAATGGGCCAGCCAGGCTGCAACCTTTTTACTTCTCCACCCAACAATAAATGCAACAGGTTCTTTGCAGTGGTCCCTTCAATGGGATAGTCACCAAGAGATGCTCTAGTCCATGTAGTTAAAAATACCATATCAGTTAAAAAGCACAGTACTCATTGTACCTTTTTGGCCTTGTTAAATTTGGTTTATTTTCCTCTTGCCTCATCTTTTACATCCATCCTGGATACTGGATCCCAATCCAGACCTAACAGGGATGACTCGCCAGATATATCAGGCCTCAAAATGACTATATGGTTTATTCAGTTCCACTCACTGCTAGACAGCCCAGGCTTTCCTCCCCAGTCCATCATATTTTGTATCTTCACAAAAAGGTTCTACTAGAAAGATTATCAAAAGTAAATGGAACAGATTTATGTTCTGTGCCCTTAAGGGAGAGGTCTGGATCCCTTCTCTGCCCTAATACCAGCTGTACTTGACTTTTTAGCTTCAGGTTTTAATTAAAGGGCTATCTTTTCGGTTGCTATTACAAACATAACATCTAGTAATCCAATGCACACACGTCGATACAAAAAATGCCAACACCACAAGAAAAGCTTCCCTGAAATATGAAACAAGAACAGCACTGTAAGGTAATAAGCACTTTTGTTCCCTTTATTTATCAAAATGGAACTTCATCAGGTAAAAGCACCTTACACAAATCCTCTTCTATACTAACTCCAATCCCCATCAGCCAATAAAAAAACCTCAATTAATTTACATTTAAACAATAAAATTACACATTAATACATCCTGCCATTTTTAAAAAAGAAAAAAGAAGACAACCAGTGTAAATTAAGTTTGCCTATTAATGACATTCAACCATGTTAAGTACATTTCAACAAACCAGTCATGGAATCCTACTATTACAACCTAAAATAAATAGGCGAAAATAAGTTCCCTTTCACAAAACCTCCCACTTCATATAATACAACAATACATTCTAAACTTTGTCCGCCTTTAAAACCAACAGGCTACTAACTGATATCCTATCATTAATACCAGGAAAATGTGTGGCATTCAATAATACTTGCCAATATGTTTCCCTGTATTCCAGGAAGCTGAACCAGTTCCCCCAACGTTCCAGTCAAGTCACCTTTTCCAACACACAGAAAACAAATTTCTTAAAGTTGTTGCATATCACATTATGCCTTGTCCTGCTTTTTATTGCATAAATATGCTGATAAATCCTCGTCCTCAGTTGGTATCCAGTTTTTGTGATTTAGAAAGCAGTACATGTCTGGCATAAAGCCACATATATAACCCCCCTGGTGTTACAATTGTAGATCCCTGGTACTGGCAACATCCTGTTGAATACTTTGATATCCATATTCCTGGTTTTGTGGATGTACCTACATTCCCTACAAATATTGCACCTACTCATCCTCTCATTTGGGACATATCTGTTGTTATGGTTCCTTTCAAAAATATTTTTCATATTCATCCCCCTTGTAAAGACTATTTTTGGTGTTTGCCCTAATTTCTCAGTTAAACCAAATGCACCACTCCAATTATTTTCTACACTCTGTCTAACACTTGGGGAATAATGGTCATATGTAAGCACACACAAGTAGAGCTATATTCTGTGTTGCTTTCAACCATCTCGTTCTCAGGGTTTCTCAACAATGGGGCATATATGTCTACTCTTTTTCCAATCACATACATTTCCTGTTTTTCTAATAAAGGTACAGGCTATCCCCTTACCCTGAACATTTCTTTTAGTTTGTCAAGTTCCATTTCCAGTTGTTGTTCCTCCATTATTAAGCATGACAGTCTTATCTTCTGTCCTTTCACTAAATGTCTTTTTTGCCAGAAAGGGTGATTACTTTCAAAGTGTCAGAAACTAAGTAATTAACACCTTCTTCCTCCACACTACTAGTAAATGTTAGAAAATCTGAAGTGATGTTGATATAATTAACAAACTCTGGGATTTCATTAATCCCCCCCTTCCTTAAAACCAAAATGTCGTCCAAAAACCTATAATACTTATATATTTACTTCATGTAATCCGAACCAAAAATTAACTTAGTTTCCCACATCCATAATATTATGTTTGCAAATATAGGGGCTAATGCCGCCCCCATTGCTACCCCTTGAGTTTGTTTGAAATATTCACCCTGGAGCCAGACAAAGTTGTTCCTTAACACCAGTTCATCAGAATGGACAAAACATGAATGGAGTCCTTTGAAATATTAGAACCCAAATTCGGTACTTCTTGGAAGTATTCCATAACTTCTTTGTGTGGAATTGTCAAAAACAAATCTTTTATATCAATGCTGAGAAAAATAATATTCTCTTTGTACCCACGTCTGACTAAACATTTTAGTAAATGCCAAGAGTCCTTGAGTACATGGTCCTTCCCCTTAAAAAATTCTGTTAAATAATATTCCACTATCTTAGCTATGGGTTCAGTCTTAGACCCCCTTGCCACAACCACGGGTCTCATAGGTGGGTTCTCGACCGAATTGTGGATTTTAGGAATCCCAAAAAAAGAAAGAATCAAGGGATTTTCCACCCTTAAATACATCATTCCAGCTTCACTAAAACGATATTTCTGAAATAATTCATCTAATACCAAGTCCAACCTGTAGTTAAAGATGTTTATCTCATTAAGAAAAGTTGTTATAAAACATTCACTGTTGTTTAAATACTCAAACATTTTAGCATTGTAATCATGCTGTTCCATGATGACAATCCCACTCCCTTTATCCAGTTTCATAATTCTAATGGTGTTATTACTAGTGAGTTCAAATAATTCATCTTGTTCTTCCCTACTCAAATTATTGCACTGGAATTTACCCTTGTTGTTGTATAAGGTTCTAATCTCAATTTCACTAAATTTCTCAAATAAAGCAACCAGGGGAAATGATGGGGGATTGTATGTATTTTTTCTAACAAGGTGCTCCCTGTCTGCATTTCCCTCTTTTCCTTTGTCTAGTAATAACCTTAAGTTAATATTCCTCGCAAACAACTTCAAATCTAAAATGGCGTTAATTATGTTGTTTTGTTTCTGCGGTATAACATTAAATCATTTTTGAAAATAATTTCCTGTGTCTCTCATCAATCAACAAATTACTATAATTATAGATTTTGAGTCTTTAATATTCATAAACAAATTTTAAGCAGTCATTGTTTAAACAGTCATTGTGAAAAGAGTCTCTATTGGAGCGTCTTACCACTGGTGGTATGATGGTGGTCTCCCCTTCCTCTTTATCTGGCCTCCCCCTGTCATTGTTGCCCCTGACAATTCTGTCCTTTGTTCCTTGGTGTCCAAGGGCCCTTTTTATTCTTTAGTCTTGCTGACCTCCTTGGAAGGGGAGAAAAATCCTGCAGAGTGTTGACTTCCTGGTCATCAAATACCTCAGACTCTTCTTTGTCTCCAGGCATCTGCTCAGCGACTGTCTCATCCGTTTCCATGAAAGACACCCTCTGATTGAAGTTAGCCTTATGTGAGTGTAGAGTAGACATATACACCCCATTGTTGAGAGACCCTGAGAACAGGATGATTGAAAGCATCAAGGAATATAGCTCTACTTGCTGTGTGCTTACATATGACCATTATTCCCCAAGTGTTAGATAGATTGTAGAAAAGAATTGGAGTGGTGTATTTAGGGCATTTAGTTTACTGAGAAATTGGGGTGAACCCCAAAGGTAGTCTTTAGAAGGGGGATGAATATGAAAAATATTTTTGAAAGGAACCATAACAGATATGTCCCAACTGGAAGGATGAGTAGGTGCAACACTTGTAAGGAATGTAGGTATATCTACAAAGCCAGGAATATAGTTATCAAAGGATTCAACAGGGTGTTGCAGTACAGGGGAACTACAATTGTAACACCAGGTGGGTTATATATGTGGCTTTATGCCAGACATGTACTGCTTTCTACATTGGAAAAACTGAAACCAACTGAGGAAGAGGATTTATCAGCATATTTATGCAATAAAAAGCAGGACAAATCAAATGTAGACATGATGTGATATGGAACAACTTTAAGAAATTTGTTTACTGTGTGTTGGAAAAGGTGATTATACAGGAATGTGGGGGGATCTGGTCCAGCTTCATGGCATACAGGCAAACATATTGGCAAGTATTATTGAACACCATACATTTTCCTGGTATTAATGATAGAATATCAATCAGTAGTCTGTTGGTATTAAAGACAAAGTTTAGACTGTATTGCTTATTATATGAAGTGGGAGTTTTTATAGGTTCATAGGTTCAGAGGTTCATAGCTAAGTACTAGGCTATCTGCCCGAGGGCATCTATAAGCCTAACCAGAATGTGTTGGCTTTTGCTGCCCCCCTAGATTAGTTCCCTGTGCCTCTGTCCAGCAGAGCCATTAGTTCCCTGTGCCTCTGTCCAGCAGAGCCACTGCATTGATCTCCGGGGTAAATTTTCTGTTTCCCATCCACTCATCAAAGTTTCTCTTGAAGAGTGTTAGTGAGGGGCTCTGCCTAATGTAGACTGGAATCCTGTTCCAAACCATGGGGAGTCTCTGGGACAGGAATCTATCCCTCCAGCACATCCTATTTATCGTTGTGGTGAGGTTTAGATCCCTAGAGCATGTGGCTCTTGGGGATTTGTTTTTTTTTAGGTAGAGCATGCCCATCAATTCTGGGTTGGATATGGCCTTGTATGTCAGGCAGAGATCACCTCTGAGTAAGCGGTATGCAACCAAGTACAGCTGGAGTTTCTTCAGCCGGGCTGCATAGGGCATCTGTTTGAGGCCAGTAATCTTCTTGATGAGGTACTTCTGTGGTCTTTCCAGCTGTTGCAGGTGTCTTGTAAGGTACATCCCAAATGGGGCATTGTACTCTATGATGGGTCTGATGAGTGATGAGTAGAGCGGCACAATAGCCTCTTTTGTTCTAGATGTGAACCCTTTTATGATTAGGTGGGCCACATAGAAGGATTTTCTAACCACCTTGGCAATATGATTATCAAGGGAGAGATTAGCATCTACTTGGGTCTCCAGATCCCTTATTACATTTTCTGTATTTAGGGGACTACCACGTATGTGGTAGCTCTCAGGTACTTTGTTTTTTCCAAAGGGGATGTCTATGCACTTTTTGGCATTTAGCTTGAGGCCATGATTTTGACACCAGGTATCCATCTCAGTGAGACGCTTCTGGAGGATGTTTGTATCAGCCGTGGAGTCAGTTATGGCCCCCAGTTTGCAGTCGTCTATGAACTGGGTCAGCCATAGTCTTCCTGTGCTTGCCTGTACCTCTGAGAAGTATATACTGAACAGGAGGGGTCCCAGAACTGAGCCCTGGGGGACACCACTTGTAACCGGTTTAGAGTTGGACCTAGAGCCTGCAACTCTCACCATGTGGGTTCTACCCATGAGCCAATTGGCAACCCATCTAGTGACATAGGGGTTTATGTTTAGGCTGGTGAGCTTATCTATAATACCAGAATGGGGAATGGTGTTGAAAGCCTTTGTGAGGTCTAGGTAGGCTGTGTGGACATCCTTTCCCTCATCTAAAGCCTTGTCAACTGTCTCAAAGAAGTCCACCAGGTTTAGGAGACATGATCTGCTCTTAACAAAGCCAAACTGGGTAGGGTCCAAAGTTTGGAGGTTCCCAGTGTCTCTGTTAATGAGTCCCATAATGATGTGCTCTATACCCTTGCAGACCAGGCTAGTCAGGCTTATAGGGTGATAGTTCCCATGGTCTGTTCTGGCTCCACCTTTATGGAGTGGGATAACTGTTGCTGTGCAAAACTCTACATAGCCTGTAGAGAGGATGAGTTTGAACAGTGTGTTTAGGTGAGGGGTTAGTACATTTTGGAGCTCGTGTAAGACACAGCCTGGGACACCGTCTGGTCCCATTGAAGCTGTGTTTTTGGCTTTGGATAGGGCTGTTTTCACTTGTGTGTCAGTGATTGCCAGGCCTCTACATTCTTCTGGCACGGTTATGGGCCCATAAGGGGGTCAGAGGGGGGTGAAGTTTGCACTGAACCTGTCTGCCAGAGGTTTGGCAATATCAGTGGGTTCAGTGTATTTTGTGCCACTCTGCACTAACTCAGAGCAAATCTGAGAGTTTCCACTTAGGTTCTTTGCACAGCTAAAGAACGCTTTGTGGTTATTTTTGGAGTTCTTGGCAATTTTTCTTTCATAGCTAGCCTAGGATGATTTTATGAGGGATCGTAGTTTCTTGCTGATACTGATCAGGGTTGTCTTTCTTTCTTGAGATTTTACTCTTTTCTGTACTAGTTTCCTCCTTCTGCTGTATAGCTTCTTTATGGCAGGGGTCCAGCAGACTGTTTTTTTTTCTTGGAGGAGTAAGTCTTGGTTTTGCTTAGGATAGCATTTTCCATGCATTCTTGCAGGTGCTCATAGAGTGCCTTTGTAAGGGATTCAGCAGCTTGGACAACATTGTCCTTTAGCATGGGGGCTGTGAACCTTTCCACCTCGGTCTTAAGTAGTGTGAAGTTTGCTTTTGAAAAGTTTTTCAAGGTGGTTTCCTTGATTGGGGATGGGGGGGATGTGGATATCCAGAGTGATTAGTCTATGGTCTGATCTAACCAGCGAGGGGTTGACCTCCAGTGTAGAACACCGGTCACCCATGTTGGTGATGACCAGGTCCAATATGTTGTTACCTCTGGTGGGGGTGCTGACCAATTGATCCAGGGTGTTTGAGTTTATAAATTCTAGGAAGCGTTGGGAAAAGGAGTTAGTACTTGAGTAGTTCTCCCAGTTAATGTTTGGGTAATTGAAGTCACCAAATATTAGGGCGTTTGGTAGGACCTTCATATTTATCAGTGTCTCCAGAAACATGGAATGGGGGTCCTGGTCATGGTGGGTGATCTGTAGCAAGCTACAATTTGAATTGTATTGAATTATGAAAGGGAACTTATTTTCTCGTATTTATTTTAGGTTGTGGTAGTAGGATTCCATGACTGGTTTGTTGAAATGTACTTAACATGGTTGAATGTCATTAATAGGCAGACTTAATTTACACTGGTTGTCTTCTTTTTTTTAAAAAAAAATGACAGGATGCATTTAAGTGTAATTTTGTTGTTTAAATGTAAATGTATTGAGGTTTTTTTATTGGATGAATGGGATTGGAGCTGGTATAAAAGAGGATGTGTGTAAGGTGATTTTTATCTGATGAAGTTCCATTTTGATAAATAAAGGGAATAAAAGTGCTTATTACCCTACTGTGATGTTCTTTTGTATTGCAGGGAAGCTTTGCTTGTGGTGTTGAAACTTACATCTAGGTGAAAATAATTCTTCATTAGCTTCTTCTAAGTTATGCAAAGCTTTTCTTCAAAGGAACTTTTTTACTTAGACCTCTAGTAAAGGAAACTAATCCTCCTTTGGATTTAACTATCATGCTTTATGCTGTGACCCAAGGCCTTTTTAAACCTTCAGCCAGGTCAGACCTTAAGTTGTTGTGTTGGAAATCCATTTTTCTAGTCACTATTATATCAGCTAGATGAGTATCCGAACTCCAAGCTTTAAATATCAAACCCCTTTACCTGCTTTTCCACAAAGACAGGGTTTCCCATGGCTCTAACCTGAAATTTTTGCCTTTGGTAGCTTCTGAGTCTAATATCAACCAGGTCATTAACCTCACAGTTTTCTTTTCAAAAATTTTAAATAAGGGAGAGTACATGTGTCATCTTTTGTATGTACATAGACTACTTCAGTTTTATCTCCTTTGAACCAAAGATTTCTGAAAGACTGACCATTTGTTTATCTTCTTCTCAACTAACAGATTTAGAATGTCAGTTTCTAAACTTACACTGCCCAAATACTAACCAACTGCATCTTTTTTATCTCTAGTTAAACAGGGTTGTCCTTGCCTATGCCTCCTAGAGTTCATTCTATGAGATATATGGCTGCATCTTCAGCATTTTTGTTGAGACTCCATAGATGACATTTGTACAGCTGCCACTTGCTCTGGTGCTCATACTGTTTTGCTCATTACAAATTGGATTTAGTTTCTAGGAAAAGAGCTGCCTTTTGCTCTACAGTAGTCCGAAATATCCTTCCATGAGGACCGCCCAAGGTTTGTTTAGCTGGGGACACTGTCCCATCAGATCAGGAATGAATGAAAATGACAACATCAATAAAAAAGTTAGATAATCACCATAACATTACATCTGTGTTGTCCGATTTCATTCTTCCTTGACTTCTTGCCCTCATAAACCCCTCCACTTAGCTCTTGGAGAGGCCTAAGGGCATCACTTTAGGAACTGTAGTTTTTTTGTTTGAGCTCTAGTTCTTTTTGTTATTATATACATTCTTGAGTTCTCTTAAGGTATTAACCATTGTCTTCTATAGGCAGCAAACCCAATATGAGGTATTTTAGGCTGGTATGGCATTATGGGTAAAGGGAGAAGCTCAAGAGTTTGAATCCGGGGATCTAGAAGAAGTGGCCGAGTCGGATCCAAGGCCCATCAGGTAAGGAAGAATGAAAATGAACAACACAGATGTAATGTTATGGAGACTACATAACTTTTTTATTCATGTTATATATTCACAAACCAACAAAAGACTGTTTATATATTTTACAAGACTGCCAGAAATTAACCCATGCTGATTCATATTAATTAAAATTAATGCTTGATTTTTTTAAATGAAATCTGTTTTGAACAACTTTTTTTTTTTCAGGCTATCAGAATATTAGGGGAGGTGAAATGCCCCTATTTATTGCACTTCTATCAGTTATATACAGTATATTTAAAGGACCATATATACAAATTACCTTTACTGTTCTACTTTAACTTTATCATCCATAGTATTGTACTACTGTTTCTGTATTTAGGCAGAAGGAACTGTGTATTTTTCAATTTCATACCTTAAAGTACATTCTAGCTGCTTTTCTTTATGAAAATAATTTATTGGCCTTGATACAATGATTAGAAACATTCTCATAAAGAATATCATTTACTTATTTATAGGTTTTATGTTTCTCCATCTGCATTTATCTGTCACTCCAAGGTTAATCTTGCAACAAAATAATCTTCCTAATCTCTGATTTTTACTAAAATTTCTTTTTTGCATTCTGATCCCTGAGTTACAGTTCAGACTTGAACTGCATAACATCATCTTTTACTTTCTACTTAATCACCACACACTTAGCAGTTATCCCTTGGAGTATTCATTCACAAACAAGTCTTTCCCTGCCATATTCAGCCATTCATGTCCATGGCTTCAAACAGCTTCTCATTCAGTTCAACAGGTGTGACAGTGTAGCAGCTCAGTGGAAAGCTATATGCCTTTAGAGCTCTGCTGAAGCAAATTTCGATTAATTTTTGTCAACACAGCAGCTTCTTTTTCTTGGCAAAATACTAGCTGCTCTATAAATGGATTTCTGCACATTTAATGCCTCTCTGTGTAACATTTTTGCAGGAAATGACACTTGATTACATTAACCAAAGCAACATGTGGTATCTCCTGCAGTCTTAGGCCCACATAGTAATATGTAGCAGTGCTCCAAACCAGCCACATTTAGAGATAAATAAATGTCACACACTACTTACCATATTTACAAGTCAACAGTTCAGCAAGCAGTAATGCCCAACAGGGCATGTGTGTTTGTGGAAATTATGTACGCCCATGGGTGTTCTGAGGCCTGATGCCAGAGGCCAGCCTCTGTTGCCAATCAGAATCATGCAGGTTAGTGATTTCAGAGTTTGTTTAAAAAATGCTGCAGGGAGTTCTGTGTAATGTACCTAAAATTAAGTCTATTTTAAACCATTGCATTGCAGAGTAAAAGACAGTCCAGGGGCTGTTTTTAAGAATCTACATGGTTTTCTTTCAAAGAAAGTGCAACATTAGTGGACAGTGGATACAAAGTTGAAAACAGGACAGACTGCATTTTAGTGCATGTGCTTGAATGAAGTTGAACAGAAATTAAAATTTGATTCAAGATTATGATTTCTGACAACATGCTACTGCCAAACTCTGTGCACATGTAAATAGCTGCATAGATGCATCTGTCTCCCTCAGAATAGGTACAATGAAAGATTTAAAATGAACCCCTATGGTGGAACCCTAAAATAAACAATCTCTATAACAAAAGAAAACTCATTGCACATAGAGCTAAATGTAATTCTGAAGATGCCAATAATGCTCTTGCTAAACTTAACAAGGAACTTTGGACCCTGATCAAATCAACCAAGGTCAGATATGAGGAAAGAATAGTGACCTAGGTGAAGGATAACAAAAAAGCCTTCTTTAACTATGTTAGAAATCTTAGAAACAATGCCCAGAACTGTACTGAGCTAATAGTAAAGGATATCACACACTCAGATCCCGAATCCATACCCAATCTACCAATAGACAAATGCAATGCAAAGTTCAACCCCTCTCCCTTCCTATATTCACAAATTACATACCTGCATGGACAGCCCCTCCAACTCTACCAGAACAAGTCATAAAGATGCTATCCAAGGCCAAGAACACTTCTTCTATGGGAACAGGTACCAGGCAGCCTTCTGGTCAGTCTGACACCTATAACAGCTATTCATGATCAGCCTCCAGGAAGGCTTTTTGCCAGAAATATGGAAGACAGCAACAGCTGGCTCCTTATTCAAAGATGAGGCATCAGCAGATCCTGGGTAATTATAGACCCATACTCCTGAACAACCTCTTCTCTAAGGCTAGGGAAAGGATTATAATGGAACCGATAAATATGGATATAGGTAATCTAAAACATCTTGACCCAAGCTAGTACAGATTCATCAAGGGCTGATCCTGCTGGCTTAACCTTTCTGACTTCTTTGAGAGGATTACTTAAGTAATGTATGAGGGTAAATCAGTACACACCACATATCTGGACTTTGCAAAGGCATTCAGCACCATCCCACCCTCTGGTATCATTGAAACACTCTACCAGATAAATGTAGGTAGGTAAAAGGAATTGAAGGACCACCAAAAAAAGGAAGAAATAGATACATTTTGGAGAAGTATCTATGAAAATCCTGTCAACCATAACAAATATGCTAAATGGATAGAAAAAGTAAAAGAAAGAATAAGAATTTTAAAGGTACAGGATATAAAATGGGATGCAGTAACAGCCAGAGAGATTGAAACAAAGTTAAGAAACGGCTCTAATTAGAAAACCCCAGGCCCAGATGCAGTACCTGACTTTTGATTAAAAGTATTTAACATCTTTACACAAAGGTTTAGCCATGAGTAAGACCTATTTATATGCGCACCACGAAAAGACACCAACCTGGCTAACCCCAGGAAAAACAATGCTCTCCTACTTAAGAGTGAACCTGCAAGCTACCCTAAAAATTATAGACCAATAACTTGCCTTCGACGACATATAAACTATACATTGGAATTGATGCCGAGAGTTTATAGTCATTTAGAAGAAAACTCAATTATGGCAGTAATATCAATTGTTGTTAAATAAAGTCATACTGGAGAACTGTAAGAAGGGGAAGAATCTAAGCATGGAGTGGATTGACTACAAAAAAGCATTTGACAGTATCCCACATTCATGGATAAAAGAATGCTTAAAATGTATAAGATACATCCTACATTAATCGACTACGTAAAAATGCAAAGGGGGATAGTCCAGGGTGACTCTCTGTCACTATTGCTATTCTGCCTTGCCTTTAACCCATTAAGCTGTTTACTCAACAGTTTAGGCCATGGCTATAATTTGGCTCCTAGAAAAAAAACAAAGTGTAAAGACTTCTCACTTTCTCTGTCGATGATTTAAAATTGTATAGCTCATCAGATAAGAAACTGAAAGCACAAATATAGGTTGTCAAAACTTTTTCAGATGATAAAAGAATGTCATATGGTCTTGATAAATGTGCAAAAGCAACATTTTCAGGATAACTGCAGCACCAGGTAAACATCAGTTTCGGACAATAATGTGTTATAAAAGAAACTGAGAAAGAGGGCGTGTATAAATATTTGGGAATTGAAGGATCAACAATAAAACATGAACAAATGTAAATAAAACTTAGTAAGGAATATTTTAGAAGACTTAAATTAATCCTAAAAACAGTGTTGGCATCTAGGAACAAAATACAAGCTATAAACCAATTTGTTCTTCCTGTCCTAACTTATAGCTTTGAAGTGACTGACTGGCCTCAAAACATATTTGATAGATTAGATAGGAAAACAAGAAGGAGGCTTCATGCTCACCAAATGATTTATAAAAATCATTGTATACCAAGATTATACATTCCCCGTTCCAAAGGAGGGATGGCCCTCATTGAGATTGATTACATATATAGATCTGCAATTGTGGGACTCCACACATATCTGATGACCTCACAAGATCCAAATGTAGTGAAAGTTTTGAAACATCAGGAGACTAAATCTAAGATGACTTCTCTGCTTAATCTAGCAGAAGCATATTGGCATCAAGCAGGAATGGAAATCAAACCAGAAGTAGATAAAAATAAGGTGGCAACTGAATGTGCCAAAAAACAAAAGGAATAATATAAGGTGATGGACCAGATGAGCAGGCAAGAAATGTGGAAAATTCATAAATATAGTTGCAAGTATACAAAACTTCTGGAATAACCTCATGCTGATCAGGAACAAATGCAGGCATGGTTAAGGTGAGGCGAATTCAAACCTAGAGATGAAAGGTTAATATTGGCAGCCCAAGATAGTGGGATGATTACATGTTGATTTACAAAATCAATTGAACATGTGGGAGAAATAGGCAAATGCAGGTTTTGTAAAACCAAATTGGAAACAGTCCCACTTCTCTTTGCTTTTTGTAATATGCTAATGTCAAAAGGACTGTATACTGAAAGGCATAATAATGTGGCAAGACTGTTGCACTGGGGATTGTGCAAACATTATGGTATTGAAGTTGCTGAAAAACACTGGAAACATGAGCCACAAAGCATCATAGAAAATGATAAAGTTTATATCACATGGGCTCACACATTACCAACAATTCAAAGATAGATGCTAGAAAAGCTTATATAGTGGTCCAAGAAAAGAAGACAAACGTAGCATTGATCATTGAAATTGCAACAGCCAGTGACTACAGTGTGTTGCATACAGAGAGACACAAAGCCATAAAATATCAGGATTTGCAGGCAGAAACAAGAGCAATGTGGAAGAAAGATACCCAGACAATTCCAATAGTAGTAGGGACAATGGGTCTTATAGAAAAGAATCTACAATCATATTTAAATGTGTTACCAATTGATTTAACCCCATACAAATTGCAGAAGGAGTAATTACTAGACACTTTGCAAGTGTTGCGAAGAGCACTCCTGGCTGACATCAAAGATTGAAACAATACTAATTTCATGAACTTTAATCGTACTTTGACTTAGGAATGGGGTCCATTCCTGTCATGGTATTAGAAACCCAAAAGGCTTGGAGAAATTAAAAAGGAATAAATGTAAATCTCTATGTGACTCACTGGAAAGCAAATTTGCTCTCAAAGGAAACACAAGAAATTAGGATGAGTGGCTCTTCATCCTCCAAAAGATCTGCTATTGGTGGTGTACCCTTGGGTTCACTCCTTACTCCACTTCTCATAGTTCAAAGCAAATGTTAAGGGTTTATGGCTGATTATTTTTGCAGATGACTATAAACCTGGTCCCATGATAATCACCCCAGAAGATAACAAAATCCTCTGAAATTGCCTTTACCAAACAATTAGCTAATATCAAAATCATGGAATAAAACTAAATGCCAAGAAATGTATAATCATATCATTTGACAAGCATAACTTTCTTTGTAACTTTCTCATTGATAACATACCCCTAAAAACCAATCCAATAGTCAGGGATCTGGGAATACATATCAACACTGAATTGTCCTTTGATGACCACATAGTCACTATTGTGAGGAAGCCCTTCTTCATAGCACAGCTTATGTATAAAGGTATAGTGCCCAGGTCCAGGCATGTAATCATTCTACTGCACTCGACTGTCATTAGGCTGATCATTGAAATAATGCCATATTCTGAATGCATTTGTCACCTCACTTGTCAGAACTGGAGGGACAACAATGCTTTCTCACAAAAAATAAAAATAAAACAAGGTTCTGAATCACAAAAAAAAATGGCAGACCATTCAAGCCTTGTCCATCTTCATAGTATCAGATAGACTACTAAGAGATGACCTTAGTTTCATGCATATAGCCCCAGCAGACCATATCCTGTAAAACATATTACACATAGATGACCTTAGTTTCATGCATATAGCCCCAGCAGACCATATCCTGTAAAACATATTACACATTTGCAAGCCCAGTCACAGAATGCATCTCAATATTTCATTTATTTATGATACCAGAGTGTAGGATGTTGCTCAATCTCAACATAAACAGAAAATGTTGGAGAGATCGGTATGTATCATGGGGAATAGCTCTTCTATCATACCATCATTCACTCCACATAAAGTGAAATACTTTTATTGCTCTATTCAAATGTAATTTGAAGGAATAGTTTTGAAACCACAAATTTATTCCTGGTTTACCACTCTTGTCCATCATTGTTAGTTGCAACAAGCAAATATCACAACATAACCCTTATTTTGCCTACCTCTGGTTATTCAAATGCAAAATGTAAGAGCTAGACCCTACCATGGGAATGTAAAGCTACGCTTCTTAATATGTGCAAATAGCCTAGTAAATATGTATGAACCTATAAGAGGTACAGAGACACAATCCTGCTTATTTGTAATGATTGATTGCAATGGTTCATCAAAATGAGGTGGTAAAATTTGATATATACTGTCTTATAATTTGTAATGGTCATGGAAAGATTCTGAGATTCAGATTACTCAAATATCCTTAATTTGGAATCTAAACTTGAATACACAGTTGATCTAAGAATAAGGATGACTGCTTCCTAAAAGTTTCAGTTCTTCTTCTTGGGTTTGCCTAATATGACAGATTTTAATTTCTCTTTTTTCTGATTTAATACAGACCTTTTCCATATTTCTTGATGAAAGCTGTCACATATTTGATGACTTCTTTGACACTAACCAGAAGATATGTGAATTTAAGGTTAAAGAAAAGAAAGATGCGGATGACAAGATGTTGACAAAAAAATCTCTTTACAAATAAGAAAATTAAGTTCTCCTGCGTGTGCAAAATATTCTGCTACCAACTTTTAGGCACATCCATTTTAACCAGCGTAACAGCCAAACTTATTGATGCATTTATTTATTTTAACTTCCAAGTTATTAATGCATTTATTTATTTTTATTTTTATTTACCATTTAGTAAGCGGGTAGGGGAGGCTGGTCCAAAAAACCCTTTTCAGCCATAACTCAAAGTACAGGAGCAAGCAAGCAGCACAAGCATATCAAATATTAGAACTGCAGAAAGGAATATGTTTAAAGCAGAATTATATGTTCAGAGTAAGCAGTGAAAGTTAAGTATTTAGAAACAAAATATTTACAAAATTTGCTACTACATTTGAGTATAAAAGTTCAAGATATCAAACAGGGAATGACTGGGAATATTGCAGTCTCACAGTGCGTTGTCCGTTAATTGAGTTTTTAGATGTGGTTCCTCCATATCTTTTATGTGTGTGTGTGTGTGTGTGTGTGTGTGTGTGTGTGTGTGTGTGTGTGTGTGTGTGTGTGTGTGTGTGTAAGAGAGAGAGATTAATCCATATGCCCTGCTTTCCTTCCCCTTACTCTCAAGCTCAACTGCATAATGCAAGCCTATGGCCATTTGATCTTCTACTTTCATCACAGTCTAATATCAGTGGGACATACATAAGGTAACTTTTTTTTTTGCTTTGAAATATGAAACAATCTTGGGCAGGAATGAAGCAGGTGTGCACAGAGTGACCCTCTCTTTATGGAATACTGAGTAGGCTACTTCCACCATGGGAGCCTGCGACTAACTCAGATACCCTTCTCGCAGATATCAGGGCAATGAGAAGAACAGTCTTCCAAATGATATACCTCAAGTCTGCTTGACAGGCGGGTTCAAAAGAAGGAATAGCCATGTTTTCGAGCATAGAGATGAGATTCCAAGGAGGTCGAATCTGTCTACAAACAGGTCTCAGGTGTAACATTCCTTTTAGAAACTGACTGACAGCAGACAGGGACGAAAGTGAGGGATCAATGGGCAGACATGCTGATGTGGCCACAAGATTAACCTTTATGGAGGAGTGCTACGTCAGAAGACAGTAACTTACATTAACAGCACAAATATTTCAGCACCAGCAGTATAAAATCATTGATGTGTCCTGCTCTCTCTATCCCAAAAAACTCCATAGAAAGTAAACCTAGAAAGCAGTTTATTTATTTTATTTATTTATTTATTGCAGTTGGTTTACCAGGATAGTCCATTGGGCCAGAATGAACCTGTTTTCAATGGAGTCCTGGGGAGAAAAGCTCCAAACAATCAAGATTACAGTAGGTTATGAATGATAATTATACAAATGTAAAAAATATGAAAGATAATTATGCAATTTAAAAAACAATTCAAGCAAACAATAACAAATAGTACACAAAAGTTACAAACTAATACAAAGTAGTGATTGAAACTAACAGATGATACAAACTAAAAAAGGAATAGTGTAAGTAAATATTTAGAAGTCATTTTGTCCTAGGATTCAAACAGTTAAATGAGCAGCATCATATAGTCATGCAAATATCATAATAATATTCATGCAGATATCATAATAATAAGAATGGATGAGTTAGGAGTAATGAAACAGAGAAATGCTGGTGTAATCAGGGGAAATAAGGAAGATGGGAAATGCCAGTGCTAGTTATGTGGGATGGGTGCAAGAGCATTCCCAGAGGGATACTAGATGAGAATGAAGAGATTTTTTAAAAGTAAAATGGTTAGAGCTGATACGAATGGATGGTGGCAGGGAATTCTAGAGGCGAGCCAGACCATAGGATAGAAGATTTTTGCCTGGGGGATGAATTGGTTTGTACACTTCTAGAAGATTTTGGTTATTAGACCTTAATATTCTACCAGGTAGGTGCATTTTAAAGGCAGTAGAAAGGGAGGGACAGAGAGAGGGGTTGAAAATCAGTTTGTGTGCAAGAGTTAGTTGAGTATAGGTGAGAAGATTTGGTAGTTCTAGCCATTTTAGTTTTTGGAGAGAGGAGCAATGGTGGGTAGAGGACTTATGGCTGGTGGCAAACTTTGCAATTTTGTTGTAGCAAGAGGAAAGTTGTGTTTTCAGAGAGGACTGCAGATTAGTTAGAAGTGGAGCTCCATAGAGAAGGGAGGGGATAAGAAAGGAAGTAGAGAGAGTAATTTTGGTGGCAGGAGTAAGGTAATGATTTTGTCGATAGAGCATACCGAGTTTTTGATGTGTTTTTTTGATATTTAGTTGTAAATGAGAGTTGAATTTGAGCTGGTTGTCAATTTGGACCCCGAGTAATTTGGTCTCTGAGACCAGTTCCAGAGGTGTGTTATTTTGACTAGTAATAGAGAAAGTGTTTATATTGAGGGAGGTGACTTTAGAGGATGTAAAAACCATTAGTTTGGTTTTAGAGGCATTGAGTGCTAGGTGATTCCGTTTCATCCATTGCTCAGTGGTTGAAAAAGCATCTTGAGTAAGCTTTAGAAGTGTAGGGATAGATGTGGCAGAGCAGATAATAGTTGAATCATCTGCATATTGGATGATGTTTGAGAAAGGGATAGAGTTGGAAGTCATTTATGAATATATTAAAGAGGAGGGACCCAATATGGAACCTTGGGAAACTCCGGTTGGTGTATTAAGAAATGAGGAGGTGGCCTTTTTCCATTTTACTGCTTGAAATCTATGGGATAGGTAGCTGGAGAACCAATTCAAAGATGAAGGAGATAGGTTAAGTTTTGAGAGTTTAGTTAAAAGCAGGCTGTGTGAGATAGTGTTGAAGGCCTCAGAGAGGTCTAGTAATAGGGTAGAGACAAATAGAACAGAGTCCCGGGCTTTGTTAATAGTTTCAAGGAAGGAGAGGAGGGCTGTCATAGTGCTGTGATTAGGTCTGAATCCATGTTGTGTGGGAGTTAGTAGGTGATTATCTAAGAGATGTGGTAGGAGTTGAAGTTGGATACACTTTTCAAGGAGTTTAGAGATGGGAGGCAGGATAGCAATGGGGCGGAAATTAGTAACATTGTTATTACTGCCCCCTTTATGTAATGGTATGATAAAAGCCTTTTTCCAGATTTGGGGTGCTGTACTTGGATAGAGCGGTTGATTAGAATGCTAATGGGGTAGGCAATTGCTTCAGCTGCTGTGCTAAGAAAGAAAGAGGGGATATTATCAGGAGGATTAGTGCATGGCTTCAGTTTTAGAAGGAGTTTTTTGATGGTAGAAGTGGGTATAGGCTTAAGTGAGAATAGTGGGGAGTGGGAAGAGGGGGTATTAGGGGGTGAAGAAGGTGAGGAAGTGAGAGTAGGAGAAGAGGAAGAGGGTAGAGAGTTAGTGGGCGGGAATGAGGGAGTGGTAGCAGTGCAGGGCAGAGTATTGGTGGGGGGGTTGGGAGTGAGTTGGAGCATGTGATATTGTTAGGGAAAGAAGAGGTTAATTTAGAGATGGATTCAATGAAAAAAGAGTTAAATTGTGTGGCTAGGTCAGTATCAGGAGTATTAGGGTCTGGGGTGGGGGTGTCTGGTTTGCTGGGGTTGAGGAGGTTAGAGATACTTTTCCAGAATTTCTGAGGATTTGTTTTGTTATTGTTTTGGAGTATGGAGAAGTAATTTTGTTGATCAGAGATGATGAGTTTTTTTACTTTATTTCAAAGTATTTTGTATTCATTATGGTTGAGGGTGGTCCTATTTTTCTGGAAGTGTGTCCAGGCTTTATCTCTATGCCGCATTATTGCTAGTGTGTTATTGGTAAGCCATGGGGCAATTTTAATTTTTACTCTCTTTGTCCTTAAGGGAGCATGAATGTCTAGAACTTTTAAGAATGTTGAGTTGAAGTGGGCAACTGCATTATCTAGAGACAATGTTTTTAGACAGTCCCAGTTTATTGCTTTTAGGGAATTAGAAAAGGTTGATGGATTAAAGTTTTTTTTGATTCCGGATAGTAATAAAATTATGGGTGCGATGTAGGAGTAAGGGGAGACGATGAGTGAAAGTGGGTAAGTGGTCACTAAGAGGATCTGGAAGAGTACCATTGTCGGAGAAATAGTGGGGATGAGAGACTAGAATCCAGTCTAGAATACTGCCACTAGACAGGTTTTTTGATGGGCATGTTATAGAGTTGATTAGCTGTGAAAAATTGTAGAGGTTGATGTTAAGTGGGTTTGTAGGAGACTGAATGGAGGCCCAATTAATAGTCATGTCTCCTAAGATTATTGTTTCATTGCTAATGTTGTTGGAGAGCCAGGAGAGGATGTCTTCGAGTGTAGAAATATTGTCCCCTGGGGGGATGTAGAGAGAAGCTATACATATGTGCTTGTGTTTGTTGACTTGAAGTAGTGTTAGGAGTAGTTCAGCATTGTTAAATTGAGGAGTAGGTTTGTTATAAGGAGTAACAGACAAGGAAGATGAGTATAGGAGAGCTACTCCACCCCCTAGTTCCTAGAGAATAGTGGTACTTCATGGAACATCTACTGATATTTCTAAAAAGCCAATAGCCTTAAAGAGTGATACCACATTTCTGTGAAAAATCGTTAAAAAAACAATTAAAAAAATACAGATAAGTATGTAACTGTTCTCCAAAGAGGAGTTAGTTAACATGGAAGCTTTAGGCTGACTGCTGCTCCTGCAAAACCTCAAAGCCACAACTGCTTGAGGCAACAAGAAAGTACTGATGATTTTTAGTTACTCTGGCTGCTCTTCCCAAAAAGTAATTAACCTACAGAATCAGCCTGAGTGACAGTGTGGCTGGGAACCAAAGCCCTTGGAAGCTGGCTGGTTGCTGTATCCTTGGCAGGATATAACCACAGGTTAATGCAGCAGTGAAAATGAAGAACATTAGTTTTTATTGTGTACTTGGAAGGTTTTACCTGTTAGGCAACTTTTAAACCATTTTATGTATTTTTCTCCAAATATTGGTATCTTAGTTTGCAAAACAACTGTGATGAACAGTCTCAAATGCTCTGGTCATATTAATGAATACCGCTACAGCTAATAGTTCATCTCTAATGATGGAGAAGATGTCATTAGTAAAACTGAGTGTGGCTATGTGTTGTGGGGTGAATGGCTACATCCCCTCTATAAATCAAATGCTACTTACTGAAATTTTGCATGAACATATGAAAAGTAACAGTATATTGTTTCATTACTTTGATACATTTACCAGAATTAGACATTCCACATTTTTTTCATAAATCCATTGAGATTTACTCAGGCATTACATAGATGATTACACTGGTTGATTTATTGTATACCAGGTGAGTAAGTTTTCAACTTACAGATAGTTAGAAGCATATACTAATCTATGTGTTCAAGATGGCCGCTGTTCTGTGAGCACTGCAAGTACCAAGCTCTCTGAAATACCTTGGATTATAATAAACCCAGAAGTCAGCGCAGACTAAAAAATAAATAAAAATGACTGAATATCTATTCCAGACAACAAACAGCATTCAAAAGAAGGGGAAAAAAGCAACAGCTTCCTTTTAAAACAAAAGGATTAACTAAGATTCTAGAAATCATCTGTAGCCGTGTGGTGCTGTGGCCCTGCAGTCATGCATATAGTCTGCAAAACTTACCTAAAAGCAAGATGTCGAAAGAATAAAATAAAATGGAGAATTTAACAACTAAAACCAAATTCTTAATACTAGCCTCACCAGACAAAGACACAATTCCAAAAAGATAGAGGACATATAAGCAATCTAACAATTCCAAGCCTGCAAATAAAACCAAGTCAGAACAGCCAGCTAGCCTGGAAGTTATAAAAACAGCTTTATTGCCCATTCAGCAAGCAAAACAGGACTTATCCACACAGTTTCAAACATTTGGAGACTCATGTAATCAAATTCTAACCAGAATTGAAAAATCTGAAGCAAAAATATTAGAAAATGAAATAAAAGTAGACTCTATATCTCAGAGAACTGATTCCCATGACAAAGAGCTGCAAAATCTACAAGCAAAAATAATAGATTTATAAGCAAGAGCTCGAATAAATAATATTATCATAAGGAGAATCCCTGAAACTGTGTCACACATTGATCTAATACCAACTATCAAACTCATACTAAAATCTTTACTAGATGATTCTGAAGCAACACAACAAATAATAATAGAGAGAGCCCAGAGAGCTCTGAGAGAAGCTCAATCATCCTTGAGACCAAGACCTGTTATGCCAAAATCTTAAACTATGAAGATGTAAATAAAATACTCTTTGCAACAAAGAAGAAGGGAATACTCACCTGGAATAACAGTGGAATTTCCTTTGCTCAAGATCTACCTATTCAGATAAGGCAAGCAAGGCAACTTTTATCTCCATACTGCAAGTTTCTGATAGAAAAGAACATAAAGTTCCAGATGAAATACCCAAACTTTCTAATTTTCAATATAAACAATGTTAAATACATGATTGCAAACCCCAAGGAAGCAAAATAGACTTTCATGTCAGTTTTCAAGCAGATTCCACCTCCAGAAACTAAATAAAATGCCTGGAAATTAAAAATGACTCGAGTAAAAATCAGACCAATTTGTGAATGTTTTTGATGGGATACACACCCCGAGAACTTCCCCTTGCTGCCTAGGCCCTTAAATCAATGATGGGAGCCATGAGAAACACAGGAAAAGGAAATTAAAACTGGGTAGGAACTAAAATTCAGCTGCCTTTTCTGATGTCCATAATATAAGGTGACACCATTTCCCAGGAAACTGGTATGTTAAAACAGTCAGCCTTCAAGCTCAAAATCTTCACTATAAAACCATAATGACCTAAAAGAAAGGTACAGCAAGACCAATAAGTGATTTCTGACTCAAAATCACAAAAATTGACATAAAACAATTAATAAGACAACAACTGACTGAAAGATGACTAGTAAAGCCTGCAAACATGACTTTGAAGAATCAGAAGAATAAGGCACTGTTTTACCAAAACAAAATTGTGACTTTGATTCTCCAGTGCAAGCTTATTGTAAAGAATCCAGTTTTAATTTCTTAATGTGAGTCTGGTAGAACCAGACCAAGTAAATGGTTCTTGATTGAAATAATGGTGTTTAACTGGAATAACTGCAGGAATGAAAGTTTAAGCAGTTTAGAGGAGAGGAATTATATGACAATATGAATATAACCTAATTAACTACAGAAGTTATAAATATCTAAACAAGCAAGTCTTAGCAGTATATATATCTGCCTAAGCTTGCATTCTTTTTTTCCCCCTCATATACCACTTCTATTTAGATGTCAATAATGCAATCCGAGTTTGTTATAGATTGCTACAGAAGAATGCCTGAACACAGAAGCTGGGTAATTTATATATATATAAGAAGAGGGAAGGTAAGAGAACTATATGGAGAAGGATCATTTAAATATGACATGTCTGTCTTAAAAATATAGGTTACATTGTTATATATTTTGCCATATATAATTGAGAATTTGATCATTAACATGTTTATAAATGCACTTTTAGGAGGAATAGTTAATAAACTTATAAGCTGTATGTCTTGTACTTTAACCGCTGCACTCTAATGGTATAATAGTTTAAAGGTTGAGACTAGAGATATGACGCAGCAGTGTTTTTTATAGAGAACTAGTCTGTTAAGCTTTGTCCGTATTGTATTTAGTAACATAAGGGGGAATAACATGTCACAAACTTATTCGGAAAGAAAAAACACAATTTAATACCAGTGGGAATCTTATGGTACATACTAAAATCACATTGTATTTCCCCGTTTATTCTTGGTTCAGGGGTATAGTGGGTAGGCACAGTGTAGGGACGGGAATAGTTAGATGCTTTCCAATGACACACTATAACAACACATACAAAAACCATAAATCTAAATTAACATACAGATCAGTTAAAACAAGCATATCTATCACATAAATGGGGTAAATTGAAACGTGGAACATTAAAGGACTACAAAATAAAGAAAAAAGGAAACTATTTTTGCATTTAGCGCTGAAAACCAAAGCTAATCTCATCTTAATACAAGAAACGCATTTAACTTCAGAGCAATGGGCAGATATTAGGAAAAAAAAGTGGATAAGAAAAATTATAGCTTCTGGGGACAAAACTAACATTGCTGGGGTGGCCATAATAATTAAAAAACATTTTCAGGATAAAATACTTGAAACTAAGGCTGACAAAGAGGGAAGGTGGTGCTATGTAACATTTACTAACACGGTATTTCCAAAACCCATAATGGTGTTAAATGTATATGCACCTTGTAGCAACCAACATCTTTTTTTCATGTCATTGTACCCAATTCTAATCCAACTGGAAGATCATTATCTAATAATTGGTGGTGACTGGAACACATATCAAAACCCAGGAAAGGATAAATCAAACCCAAACTAACTACATAATAGATAAGCTACAATAGCTTTAAATGAACTTAAACAAGACTTCAAACTATCTGACCCCTTTAAATATGAGGATAAAGATAACAAAACTGGGAATTACACATTCTACTCCTGATGCCATAAAATGTGGGCGAGAGTAGACTTCTTTTTAATCTCAGACATATTCATTAACATGGACCCTACAATAGTCATACACACTAGATTTCTGTCGGATCATTCCAAAGTTACACTCAGTATCAACTGGGACAAAAAAAGTTTTTTAAACAATAGAGCTAATAACTGGTCATTAAATCCTAATCTGCTCTTCAAAACTGATATAGTAAAAGAGATTGAGGATATATTAAAAACATCCCTTGTAAATATCTTCAATTCCCAAACATCAATGGATATAGAATGGGCATCGACCAAAACACAAATCAGAGAAACTTTCATTAAAAAAGCAGCATATTATAAAAAAATCCAACTGAAAGAGCAACATAAAATAAAGGAGAAAATAGAACAATGTGAGAAAGAATTGATAAATAACCCTAATAATCAAACAGAAATGGACCTCCTAAAACTACAAAGAGACCTATATATGCTCGAGAACTGAAATTTAGAGAAGTTGTGACTGCAGCTGAGCTACAAAATATAAGTATCATCTTGATTTTTTTTTTGATTATTTTTACAGATTACTGTTTTTACAATTTAATATATATAAAGCACTTTGTCTATTCAGTATCTTCACAAATCCTTATCTGTTTAAAACTTTCATTTGTCTCTAGTGCTTGCTGTCTGGTAGGCTATTGTGTAAACTGAAACATCTCCTCTGTGTAATTATCTCTTGGCTAGTGGGGCTGGTTCTTTTGTGTTCTTGTAAAAAAAAAAAAAAAAAAAGTTTCTGTCTTTTGCACACAGTGCAGACTAGAGAAGTTGTGACTGCAGCTGAGCTACAAAATATAAGTATCATCTTGATTTTTTTTATTATTTTTACAGATTACTGTTTTACAATTTAATATATATAAAGCACTTTGTCTATTCAGTATCTTCACAAATCCTTATCTGTTTAAAAACTTTCATTTGTCTCTAGTGCTTGCTGTCTGGTAGGCTATTGTGTAAACTGAAACATCTCCTCTGTGTAATTATCTCTTGGCTAGTGGGGGCTGGTTCTTTTGTGTTCTTGTAAAAAAAAAAAAAAAAAAGTTTCTGTCTTTTGCACACAGTGCAGACTAGAGAAGTTGTGACTGCAGCTGAGCTACAAAATATAAGTATCATCTTGATTTTTTTGATTATTTTTACAGATTACTTACAATTTAATATATATAAAGCACTTTGTCTATTCAGTATCTTCACAAATCCTTATCTGTTTAAAAACTTTCATTTGTCTCTAGTGCTTGCTGTCTGGTAGGCTATTGTGTAAACTGAAACATCTCCTCTGTGTAATTATCTCTTGGCTAGTGGGGCTGGTTCTTTTGTGTTCTTGTAAAAAAAAAAAAAAAAAAAGTTTCTGTCTTTTGCACACAGTGCAGACTAGAGACGTTGTGACTGCAGCTGAGCTACAAAATATAAGTATCATCTTGATTTTTTTTTGGATTATTTTTACAGATTACTGTTTTTACAATTTAATATATATAAAGCACTTTGTCTATTCAAAATCCTTATCTGTTTAAAAACTTTCATTTGTCTCTAGTGCTTGCTGTCTTGTAGGCTACTTGGTGGCTTTGCAGTTGCCCGCCCCTACTGTGACACACCTCCCAGTCTAGTGTCATTAGCTCATTCTGCTTAATACAGAGAGAACATTTGATAAGGCCTTCTGTTCCTCCTTTTTCCCTTTCAAAAAGTAAAACAAAACTTTTTTTTTTCTCTTTCGCCTGAACCTTCTTGTGTTCTGACTGTCCTTCTCAAACATTTTGGAAATATACAGTATATTTCAGAGCATTTGTTATAACTGTATTTGCTATAACTGATTTAAGTATTTTTTTCTGGTTTTTTGATTATTTACTGCTTAGCGACTGCATTTTAGCCTGTTTATACAGCTCTGCATTCTATTTAAACTGTTTTTGTGTTGGTTGACTGTTTTGCACTTTTAAAAAGTTAGTTGTTGCTTAATTTTACCTGTAGGCTAACACACTCAAGTGCGCTAGCCGCTTAAAAGCATTTATAGCATTTACTGTCTGTTTTTCCTCTGTTTTCTGCAAAAAAAAAAAAAAAAAAAAAAAAAATCTTGTTTTCCCACCTTACTGAACTAGAATAGTCCAGTCTTCAGAGTTTGCTGATCTCTGGGCTTTGTCTTGGTTCCTGTGCTATTCCATATCCTTATTTGGATAAAAGGAAGCGTCTTTGTTCACCAGTGGGAGTGGGGATCACTGAGCGGCCTGTTTGTCCCTAGAGGAGTGGTTCCAGCCAGAAACTTGTAGTCTATTGGCCATTTTGGGTCAATTCCTAGCTCTTTTCAGCCCCCTGTAATAAAGCCCGCTTTAGCGTGCTTTTTCGCTTGTATTCAACTCGGCACAGCTCCTCGTGGTGCCCTGCAGAGTTCTACAAGCAGCAGAGAGCAAAAGAGTGACTTTTTCCTGATTTAAGTATTTTTTTCTGGCTTTTTGATTATTTACTGTTTAGCGACTGCATTTTCGCCTGTTTATACAGCTCTGCATTCTATTTAAACTGTTTTTGTGTTGATTAACTGTTTTGCACTTTTTAAAAAGTTATTTGTTGCTTAATTTTACCTGTAGGCTAACACAGTCAAGAGCGCTAGCCGTTTAAAAGCATTTATAGCATTTACTGTCTGTTTTTCCTCTGTTTTCTGTAAAAAAAAAAAAATCTTGTTTTCCCACCTTACTGAACTAGAATAGTCCAGTCTTCAGAGTTTGCTGATCTCTGGGCTTTGGCTTGGTTCCTGTGCTATTCCATATCCTTATTTGGATAAAGGGAAGCTTCTTTGTTCACCAGTGGGAGTGGGGAGCACTGAGCAGCCTATTTGTCCCTAGAGCAGAGGTTCCAGCCAGAAACTTGTAGTCTATTGGCCATTTTGGGTCAATTCCTAGGTCTTTTCAAACCTCTGCTATAAAGCCCGCTTTAGCGCTTTGGCGTGATTTAGCGGAGTTGCCCATAGAGCACCATCGGGCAGCGCCGGTTAAACAAGGTTAAACTATTTCTGGCTCCGTAAAGTCTGCTCTTCAATTTTTCCCTTAGAACTTCTCTACTTGCAATCTAAACAGTCTATTCTCTATCTCAATAGCTCAGCACTTGCTCCTAAAGCATTTTTATATAGGCAAAGTACTTGTATACTAAACAAAGTACTACATTAGCCTAGAATCCCTTGAGTACCCATTCTCCTATAGGTCCCTTCTGACACAGTTACACAGCAAACTTTTTCACTTTTTCTAGCATGTCAAGGGTCAGTTGCTAGCGTCCTCTCCTGTTCAGCTGGTGAATCTGGGCATCTTGAGGCAATGTTACAATTGCCTCATGTACACAGACAACCCACTCCTTCTCCCACAAAGCACAAATACATGTGAGAGATGCAACTATATAGCCAAACTGGAGGCTGAGCTCTCTCAACTCAGGACTGGCAAGACCAGACAGGAGGAGAAGGAAACCACGCACACCACAAACCCAGTTTCACATAGAACTATCACAACTGCAAAACAAACACATAAACACACAAAGACATACTCGGAGGCACTGATCAAAAATCTACCAAAACTACAGAGGCCTCCAAACCAGACACCCAAGCAACTGCCACCTCAAGACATAAGACATGCAACACATAGTTCTCAAAGTCAGTGTGCTAAACAGTCACAGCCCTTAAGGCCAAACACAATGCCAGACACACTTGTTATAGGTGACTCCATAGTCAGACACACTGACGTCCCACTCACCAGACTGAACAAGGAAAAGATCACAGTTAGCTGCCTGTCAGGTGCTAGAATCCGCCACATAACACAAGCACTCAGGTCACTCCACAGCAAGTACAAGTATGACTCAGTCATTGTCCATGCCGGTGTGAATGACCTGAGACGTACCTCCCTGGACTACATGAAAAGAGACATAGAGGAGCTCTCAGATTATGTAGCCCAGGCCGGTATGACCCTGACCCTGAGCAGTATCCTACCCTCACCAAGAATGATGCCACAATACAGAGACAAAATGATCAGCATTAATAATTGGCTTAATTACTGGTGTCATTCTAAGGGGATCCAATGTCTGTCTGCCTGGGATGACATGCTTGACAAGCCACGCTGCGCAAGGGATGGCTTGCACCTGTCACCCCTGGGCTTCCGGATATTGGCAAAGGCTCTTGCCACCCCCATAGTGCCTTTTTTAGGCAAGGCTCAAATGATAAACCTACCACCCCAGAAAACAAAAATGGAGAAAAACTAAGGGTAATACTGCTCAATGCCAGAAGTCTAAACCTCAAGATGCACGCCCTCGAAGCCCTCCTCAGTATGGAGAACATCGATGTTTGTGCTGTGACTGAAACCTGGTTCAAGGCTCCTGAGAGCACCCCAGCACTATCAGGTTATACCAAAAAGCCTCACGAACCAATGAAAACAAAAAGACACCAAGGAAACAGTCTACCAAAGTCAGCTGTTGCACGATATAAACACTCTGCCACAGTCAGCTGTTGCACGATGTAAAAACTCTGCCACAAGTAGCTGTTACACCAATATAAGCCAAAGCAGTAATCCAAGTGTAAAACGGAGAGAAAGACAAGCCACCAGACTTGAAAAATAACGTTAGTGATTGTTCAATTAGTGGTTATTCAATTAACCACCATATTCTACTGTTTCAACTGAATCTCATACACTTTATAAATAAATAAATAAAAGTAGCTAAATGTGGTTAAACATAACTTACTTCATACTTTAATAATACTTATCCCTACTAAACAATTCATATAAAAAAATTGGTAAAAAATTATATGTTGTGCTTTACTTAGACATACTACACTAAATCCTACCTATATTCTCCCACCAGCAAGCAATACAGCAAAAGATCACCGACTGTCACCTAGGAAACTGTTACGTTGCCCGGTTATTTAAACATTATGCTAATTGTAGTTATGTTAAAATCCAATAAGGTACTACATTGTACCTATTTAACTAATATTGTTGTCGGATTAATAAAGTCTTGTACAACATATCAAATAAGTTACAATACAATATATACAAGTGTCTTAAAAACCTCAAAAACATATAAAATAGGACCTTACACTAGGGTCTCTTGTGTATTACAAATATTCCGTGCCCTCGAGAACATCAATACGAGAGCCACCTATAAAAGATCCTTCCCGTTTTGTTTTAAACCGAGTAATTATCTCCTTAGGGCTAAAAGTTTTAAAATACAGGTCAACGAAATAGTGTCGTTTAACCCTGGAAAAATATGTGCGGCCGTCCTTAATTGCCATAAAAGTTCCTCTTTTTCTAACAAAGTCTGCCATGGGCCTAAATGGGGATCGGCCTTGATCTGTTTTAAGACTGTAAAACCAAAACAGTGGTCTTCGTGTTCGTTGATATGGCAAGCTAGTGCGTTGTTACAATCTTTTCTGGATACTGCATACAAGTGCTCATAAATTCGCTTGTTCAATGCCCGCTCAGTCTTTCCAATATAGAAAGCTGGGCATTTCTTACAGGCCGCCAAATAGACCACTGATTTGGATGTACAGTTAAAACTCCCTGTCAGTTTGTATTTCACCCCATTTATTAGTACCGAACTCCCTTCATTTACAAACTTACAGTACCTACAAAACCCACATACGGTCATACCTTTTTGCCTTTGAAAATCTGTGTTATTGTTCTTTTCTAAAAGGGCTTTTAAATTAAATCCTTTCCTAAAGGTAATGTTCGGTGAATCACCCAATAACTGTTTTAAATGTCTATCCTCCCTTATGTTTGCCCAGTTCTTCTGTAAGATGTTCCTGATGAAGTAGTGGTCTATAGAAAATGTACATAAAAATCTTACCTCAATATCAGGCTTTTTAGGGTCCTCCCTGTCTTGTTGTACACTCTGTTGATCTACACCTATCAAACTTTCTTGCCTCCATAAAATGGGTTTAAAATGTCCAGATTCCCGTTTAAAACCCACTTCAGCTTTCACCTCTAGTATTAATGAGTGTGGATACCCTCTATTTGCAAACATAGTAGTCAAATTGTTGCACTCCTCTTGGAAGTCCACATCCCTAGTTGTCATACGTGCCGCCCTTACCATCTGCCCCTTCACCACTGCTCTTTTTTGATGGTAAGGGTGGCAACTACTAAAGTGGAGAAAACTGTTGGAGTAGGTGGGTTTTCGGTGGATTATACTAATGAATCTGGATCGCTCCATGTCTTTACTCAGTTTGATGTCCAAAAAACTGATTTCCTTCTCATTGACTTCATATGTGAAGTCTAAGAAGTCAGTCAGTGTCCTGATGTCGTTTATGAATGTTGTTGTAGTTTGCCTTGGCCCCCTCCACAAAAAGAACATGTCGTCCTGGTACCTAGTATACCAGGCGACATGTTCTTTAAACAGGCTATTGGTAAATAGCAACTTATTTTCCCATTGTGCCATTACACAATTGGCAAATGACCCCCCACACGGTGACCACATTGCGACCCCAGAGGATTGCCTGTAAATACAGTTGTTAAAAGAAAAGAAGTTGTATTTTAACACTAACTCTAATAGGGTCTCAATGGTGAGTATCACGTTCTGTTCTACCTTCCTTTCTTCTAGGAACTCCCTGATCCATTGCAACCCTAATTGTTGTGGAATGACTGTATATAAGTCTTTAACATCCACTGTCATGAATGTTAAATTAGGGTCAAAAGGTATCTTGTTAATGTCATCCAGGAAGCCCCATGAGTCCTTACATATATGTGTTTCGTTTACAATGTATGGTTTCAAAAGGCTGTCCACATACTTGGCACAAGCTGTAAGTATGGACCCTCTACCGTCCACTATTGGTCTAAAAGGGGGGTCGTTTACTGACTTGTGAATTTTGGGGGCCCCAAAGAAGGATGGCATTCTAGGTGATGTCATGTTAAGGTAGGTATGTGTGTCAATGTCGATAATGTCCTCTAAAAGAAGATCTTCAATTGTCGCCCTAATCCTACCGTGTGCCATATTCACTTCGTTGATACTAATATCCTCATATGGGCCATCATCTAAGTGAGTAGTTAGTTTGTTGATGTAATCCACCTGGTTCATAAACACTAACCCTCCCCCTTTATCGGGTTTCATAACTCGAATGTTACAATCCTGTAATAGCTTTATGAAATCCCGTTGTTCGGTTGTTATGTTGAGGGTGTGTTTACTGTTGTTAATTTTACTAGCAGCCAAGAACCTTAAATCTAGTTCACATGATTTCTCAAATATTTTAAGGTTACTGACCAAAGGTGGATTGAACAAGCTAGATATTCTAAATGGTTTAACAAGTGAAGAATTTTTACCTAAAACTGCCAAAAGGTTAAGTTTACGGACAAACAGTTTCAGGTCTACAATAGTCTTTACTAAGTCCATATGAGTGTCAGGAACAAAAGACAGTCCTTTAGAGAAAAAGTCAGCCATTTCAGTAGTAATGTCAAGGGTAGTATAATTAAATATCTTAAAGTCTCCCTCGTTATTATAGATCATTGTAGGCTGACTTGTTCCCTTTATAATTTCTTCTTCTGGTTCTGTTTGTTCTTTACACTCGGCTGGTTCCTGTTCGATCTCAAGTTCCTCTGTTGTTGGTACTGACCCTGCCCAAAACCCTGGTTGTGTTCTGTTCCTGTTTGTCCAACCCCATTGTTCCCATTAATCTGTTGTTGTCCGTTATTGTTGATAGCCCCATTAAAAGAATGTTGCTGTTGTTGCTCCGGATTGTTAACTCCCCTTCCATCCCCTACTACAAATGGGTCACCTTCATTATAACCTTCCTCAAGGAAGGTGTCTAGCTGGTACATGTTCTGATTACTATTGTGACTAGTATCATTATTTGATTTGGGCAAGTGACCACCTAGTTTGTTCTTAGGTTGGCCTATCTGTGGTGGCCTAGGGTATGCCTTGTTTTCTGCGTACTGTTTCATGTCTCTCATGATTTTCTTCTTTTTGTTGTCACACAGTTTATTGGTAGTGGCTTCGATGCTGGAAAATATTCGGGAGTAATCGTATTTGTATCTCAAAAAATTTTGGTTTTTCGTAATTTCTTGCTCCAAGTTGGCCAAGTCTACCCTGTAATCATTGACCTGTGTGTAATGGTCAATCAGTAAGCCCATGTACTCAAAACTGTGTCTATCAAACAGTACTATAAGTTCCTTGTGGAACTGTGAACCTTCCTCTAGGCCCACAGGAAATCTCCACTGCCTAAGCCCCTTAGGCACGATCTTTTTAACCAGACATTCCCCCAGATAAGAAATCTCTAGTTGTAGTTTTTTACACTTGAAGAGTTTATAATCAAACTCCCCAATCAACGTAGCAATGTTATTCAGACTCCGTTCCTCCACATTTTCAGTGTTACTTGCCCCCCCTCCCCTATACGTGTCACCATCAGAAAAGAAATTGTTCTTATTGAGGTAGCCTGACACTGTAGGTACAGAGTCGTTAAGGGATAAAGCAGTACCTTGTAAAGAGTTGTTCCCAGCAATAGGAACTTGGCGTTGTCCTGCCAGTATGCCGCTGTCAGCTGCATTACTCCAATTGCCAACCTCCGTTGCAGATCCTCGTAAACCACCTGCTTGCCGATGATTATTGGAAATAATACAGTCTCCAATTGTGACTGTATCAACACTCTCCATAGTTTCCCCGGGGTTACTGACCTGGTTCCCGGTAGATGTTGCGCCCATAATGCTGTCAAGTCTGTCGATGCGTTGAGTAACCGCATCCATACGTCCCATCAACATATGTATCAGCGTTGTTAGGTTTCCGTCGGCTTTCGCCTCTACGCCCTTTGTTTTATCATAAATGTCATTACTTACATTCCCTCCTTCTTGGGAACCGAATAGACTTTGTGAAGTGGCTGTTTCCTCGCTGGCCATGACAAACGATAACACCAAAAAGCCTCACGAACCAATGAAAACAAAAAGACACCAAGGAAACAGTCTACCAAAGTCAGCTGTTGCACGATATAAACACTCTGCCACAGTCAGCTGTTGCACGATGTAAAAACTCTGCCACAAGTAGCTGTTACACCAATATAAGCCAAAGCAGTAATCCAAGTGTAAAACGGAGAGAAAGACAAGCCACCAGACTTGAAAAATAACGTTAGTGATTGTTCAATTAGTGGTTATTCAATTAACCACCATATTCTACTGTTTCAACTGAATCTCATACACTTTATAAATAAATAAATAAAAGTTGCTAAATGTGGTTAAACATAACTTACTTCATACTTTAATAATACTTATCCCTACTAAACAATTCATATAAAAAAATTGGTAAAAAATTATATGTTGTGCTTTACTTAGACATACTACACTAAATCCTACCTATATTCTCCCACCAGCAAGCAATACAGCAAAAGATCACCGACTGTCACCTAGGAAACTGTTATGTTGCCCGGTTATTTAAACATTATGCTAATTGTAGTTATGTTAAAATCCAATAAGGTACTACATTGTACCTATTTAACTAATATTGTTGTCGGATTAATAAAGTCTTGTACAACATATCAAATAAGTTACAATACAATATATACAAGTGTCTTAAAAACCTCAAAAACATATAAAATAGGACCTTACACTAGGGTCTCTTGTGTATTACAAATATTCCGTGCCCTCGAGAACATCAATACGAGAGCCACCTATAAAAGATCCTTCCCGTTTTGTTGTAAACCGAGTAATGAAAAGAGACATAGAGGAGCTCTCAGATTATGTAGCCCAGGCCGGTATGACCCTGACCCTGAGCAGTATCCTACCCTCACCAAGAATGATGCCACAATACAGAGACAAAATGATCAGCATTAATAATTGGCTTAATTACTGGTGTCATTCTAAGGGGATCCAATGTCTGTCTGCCTGGGATGACATGCTTGACAAGCCACGCTGCTTTGCAAGGGATGGCTTGCACCTGTCACCCTGGGCTTCGGATATTGGCAAAGGCTCTTGCCACCCCATAGTGCCTTTTTAGGCAAGGCTCAAATGATAAACCTACCGCCCTAGAAAACAAAAATGGAGAAAAACTAAGGGTAATACTGCTCAATGCCAGAAGTCTAAACCTCAAGATGCACGCCCTCGAAGCCCTCCTCAGTATGGAGAACATCGATGTTTGTGCTGTGACTGAAACCTGGTTCAAGGCTCCTGAGAGCACCCCAGCACTATCAGGTTATACCTCATATCATGCGTTCCGGCCACAAAATCCGGACCGAACTACAAAAGGAGGGGGAGTATCCATATTCATAAAGGATACCCACACCTCCAGGTTAGTGGCAATGCACGAAGCATCGGAGACCATCCAGGTGCAATTAACCATAGGTAAAACTGCCCTACAGTTTGTAACATGCTACAGACCACCTTCTCAAACTCAGGAAACCCACACAGCCTTCCTGAAGACACTGGAGAGTATAAATGTCTCTCCAAACACCATCATATTGGGTGACTTCAACTACCCAAACATAGACTGGGAACATTACTCAAGCCCCAACACCCTAGCCCAAAGGTTCCTTGAGTTCATAAACTCAAATGCTATGGAACAACTAGTCACCATTCCCACAAGAGGAGAAAATATACTAGACCTGATCATCACAAACATGGGGACAAAATGCTCCACACCGGAAGTATATCCCTCATTGGTGAGATCAGACCATAAATTAATCTCACTGGAGATCCACATCCCGCCCCCACCCCCCCCAAAAAAAACCACAGTGAAGAACTTCTCAAAAGCAAACTTCACACTTCTTAAGACTGGAGTGGTATCCTTCAAGGCCCCCGAGCCAGTGGAAACCACAACCCACGCTGCTGAAACCCTTACAAATGCCTTCTACGAGCACCTCCAGGAATGTATGGATCAAGCAATCCCTAATAAAATCAAGACCTTTTCCACCAAAGGCAGGTGCCCGGTCTGGTGGACTCCAGCCATAAACAAACTCTACAACAAGAGGAGAAAGCTACTACATGACAGAGCAAAATCCCTAAATGGGAAGGCATCTCTGATCAATACTAGCAAAAACTACGATCACTCATAAAATCATCCAAGGCCAACTTTGAGAGAAAAATCGCTAATGACACAAAAGACAATCATAAAGCCTTCTTTAGCTATGTTAGAAACCTGGGTGGAAACTCCCAGATATGCTCAGAATTAGTCCAAAATGATAAAAATCACTGAACCCACAGACATTGCCAACATACTGGCAGACAGGTTCAGTGCAAATTTCTCCTCCCTCCCTCCCAAAAGGAGAAATATCTATCCCACCAGAGTCTAGCCTCCCAAACATCTCAGATGCCCAGGTGAGAGCTGCTCTCTCTAAAGCAAAAAACACAGCATCAATGGGACCGGACGGTGTCCCCAGCTGTGTGCTATACGAACTCAATGAGGAACTAAACCCACACATAAGGCTGCTGTTTAATCTTAGCCTTACTACAGGATATGTACCCAAAGAATGGCGTACGGCAACTGTGGTCCCACTCCACAAAGGCGGTGCTTCTACGGACCCTGGAAATTACCGCCCCATAAGCTTGACAAGCCTTGTCTGCAAAGCTTTGGAGAGGATCATAATGGAACTCATAAATAAAGACATTGGGGACCTACAGACACTGGATCCTACCCAATTTGGCTGTGTCAAGGGCAGATCCTGCCTCTTGAACTTGGTCGACTTTTTCGAAACAGTCACTAAGGCCATTGATGAGAGTAAGGCAGTTCACACAGCCTACCTTGACCTAGCAAAAGCATTCGACACAATACCCCACTCAGGCATCATAGAAAAGCTCACCAGCTTAGATGTAAACCCATATGTCACAAGATGGGTTGCAAACTGGCTCAAGGACAGAACACACAGGGTTAGAGTTGCTGGTGCCATGTCAGACTCTAAGCCGGTCACGAGCGGTGTCCCACAGGGCTCAGTCCTGGGCCCCTCTTGTTCGGCATTTATTTTTCTGAAGTGCAGGCAAACATAGGGGGATTGTGGCTGACAAAATTTGCAGATGACTGCAAACTGGGCACCATAATTGACACTTCATCAGACACAGACATCCTCCAGAAAGGTCTCATAAAAATGGATAACTGGTGCCAGAGCCATGGCCTTAAGCTAAATGCCAAAAAATGTATAGTCATACCCTTTGGGAAAAACAAGTTAACCCCTAATTACCACATAGGTGGTAATCCGTTAAACACGGAAGAAGTTATCAGGGACCTGGGGACCCAAGTTGACAGTAACCTCTCTTTTGACACTCACATTGCCAAAGTGGTTAGGAAGACCTTCTACATTGCCCACCTGATCATGAAGGGATTCACATCCAGATCAGGAGAGGTCATTGTACCCCTGTACTCTTCACTTATCAGACCAATGATTGAGTACAACGCCCATTCGAATGTACCTTACCCGACACCTGCAGCAGTTGGAAAGACCCCAAAAGTTCCTCACCAAAAGGATAAAGGGGCTCAAACATATGTCATACGATGCCCGACTGAAGAAACTCCAGCTCTATTCAGTCGCATACCATCTGCTCAGAGGTGATCTGTGCCTGACATACAAGGCCATGTCCAACCCGGAATTAATGGACATGCTCCACCTCAAAAATCCAAATCCACCAGAGCCACGAGAGCAAGAGACTTAAACCTCAACACGGATATAAATAGGACGTGCTGGAGGGACAGATTCATCACCCAGAGACTCCCTACACTATGGAACAGAATCCCAGTCCATGTGAGGCAGAGCCCTCACTGACTCTGTTCAAGAGAAATCTTGACGAGTGGATGGGAGATCGTAGGTTTACCCCGGGAATCATCTCTGTATCACTGCTGGACAGAGGCACAGCAAACTAATGGGTATAGTATTCTCATCCTAAGGGGTGGTGAAAGCCACACACACTCTGGCTAGGCTTATAAATGCCCGAGGGCAGATAGCCTAGTATGAACCTATGAACCTATGACAGTTGGCTAATTATGCAGAAGAAGCCCAAATTCCTTCCAGAGCATTGGCCAGAATTATCACTCAACAAAAATCCACCTCAGTTATAGCAGATGTAAATTACCAAGGGAAAAACTATACAAGAAATGAGGAAATTATCAAAGTATTTGAACAAAAATATACTCAAACATATGGAGAACAAACACTACAAGCCTCGCTGGAGGAGAGGGATCTTTTTCTTCAAAAACTAAAATTCCCTAAACTTGATTTAGATCAACAAAAAAAAACTAACGGAGCCCATTTCTATTAATGAGATAACCACAACAATTAAACATCTAAAACCACACAAGGCCTCAGGACTGGATGGTCTTACCTCAGAATTGTATAAATCCTTCAGTCCACTAGTTGCCAAATTATTATACCACATGCTGAGCTATATAATAAATAACAACATACATGATATTCACTTTAACACCTCTAAAACTATTTTTATATTAAAAGACCAAGTGGACCCTAAAAATCCAGATAGCTATAGCCCCATCTATCTTTTAAATATAGACACCAAGATCCTGACCTCAATACTTGCAAACAGAGTTAAAAGTCTGATAGAGAAAATCATTTCTCCAGAACAATCCGGGTTTACACCACGTAGACAGACCAGTGACAAGACGCTAACATTAGAAGCGTTAATATCCTTTGCAAATCAGAGAAATACCAACATCTTCACAATGGTAGTAGATGCCCACAAGGCTTTTGATAGGGTCAATCTTGAAATCTTGCTGCAAACGTTTCATCACTTTAACATACCTAAAAATTTTATACAGATCATTCAAATTATCTATAGTAATCCATATACATCCCTATATATAAACAAAACATGGTCAAACAGAATTTCGATAAAAAATGGAACAAGACAAGGCTGACCGCTATCACCCTATCTTTTCAACCTTTACCTAGAACCCCTATTTCTATATATTAAACAAAATACATATCATAATCCCCCCTCAATACATAACTTCAAAGTTTATCTCTCAGCATTTGCAGATGATTTAAACATATACTTTACTACACCAAGTTCAGACATGACCAAAATAATAAACACAACTGAACAATTTTCATACATGTCTAACTACAAATTAAACCTTAATAAAACTAATATATTCCCCTTAAGGCTACCTAGACTCATCTCCCTAATACCTATCTTAGACAAAATAAAAATAAAAGAAGAAACCAAATACCTGGGGATTACTTTCTTTCAGAATAACAAAGAATTCTACCAACATAATGTAACTCTTAAATGACAAAGCATAACACACGATTGTACAAGATGGAATAACCTTAAGCTACCATTTTTGTCTAAAGTATCAATAATTAAAATGAATATACTACCTAGATTAATATATCTATTTATGACATCTCAGATAACTATACATAATAAATTCTTCAAACAAATTCATACCTTTCTAGCAAAATTTGTATGGGAACCTAAAAAGACCAGAATCTCCTATCAAAAACTAACACTTCCCAAGAACAAAGGGGGTCTGAACTTGCCAGATTTCAAAACCTACTGCTCTATTATCAACACTAATAGAATACTGAGAATAGCAGAGTATGACCCCTCGGCAAAGACTGGTTCACCGGCCTGGGTAACAATATACTATAGGTACATTAAGACATCAATCCCAAAGCGCTTCCCTTCTTAAATAAAAAAGATTTACAAGCCTATAACATAATAGAGCCACTAAAACATTCTGTAAATATAACACAAAACCTTTTTCACTCCTTAAACCTTGGACAAGCTATGTTAATACTACAACCCCTCCATAAAAATCCTAACTTAAAAATAAATAATAAGATGCTAAACTTAGACTCCTTCCCTCGGTTAAAACATAAGAGAATCCAAGATATCTACCCATTCCTCAATAGCACAATTCATGAATTAAGAAGTAATCTAAACTTACCTAAAGTATATATAATAATTTTAAGACAAATCAAAGAGGTATGTTCCAGTTACCTCCAAAATCTTATCATACTCGAAAGTGACATTGAAAACTGTACCCTACTTTGGAAGACTATGTTAATGTCAAGGAAAGCAATAACGAACTCATACAAAATGATAGGGGAAATCAAATTCCAGAAAGACCTTCTCTTCTCTAATCACTGGAGAAAATTAAAATCTGATATGGATGACCAGCAAATAGAAAAGGCAAGAAACTTAACATTGAAAACTATTCCACTTAAAAAACTCTCTTACACACAACTGATGATTAATAATAATGCTTATTTCACCCCGGCAATTCTTCACAAATTCAATGCAACTAAGTCCCCATACTGTCCATACTGTAAAGACCATATTGCAGACCTAATACATATATTCTGGAGTTGTAAATGCATTTTCAAGCTTTGGAATTCCCTTAAGTTACAACTGCAAAAAATGGGGTATCAAGCATCAACACTAACATGGGAATTTACTCTTTTACACATCCTCCAGGCCAACATCTCAGGAAAACAAGCTAACCCACTTATAACTATTTTCTTATTAATTAAGCTATATATAGCTCGCAAATGGTTAGATCCTCTAAGTATCTCTTGGGAGGAATTCAAGAAATCTGCTATTAAACATCTACTAGCACATAAAATAGTATTGGACAAAAGAAACAAAAATATGAAAGCCCGAGCAATCTGGGAACAGTCCTATAATATCTTATTAGCATAAAGCACCAGGTACACCATATCATATGAACTGGAAGTATTCCCACGAGTACACAGCTTAACTATGGATGAAGTATAATTTTTGTATGTGATGTTTTTAGACTAATGACATTAGTTGGGAAAGCATCTTTGTATATATTGTAATTAGGTATGTTGTATGTCCCACATGTTTCTACTTTATCCACAATGTATAACATGCAAATATGGTCATTTTGTAAATATGGAGTGGTTATGGTTTTTGCAAATGTAAAACAATTATAAAAATTATTGAAAAAAAAATAAGCATATGCTAATAGAGGAATCATTTTAAATAAATAGTTTGTTATTTATCTTTGAATCTTTGCAATGTTGTATTGTGGACATCTACACAGTTATTAACTGAAAAATCAAACAAAGCTGTTGTGGCTTCTGGATAATTCCATTTGTAGTCAGAGTTTCTCAGTATGGTAAAGTGAAAAAGACATTTTTGTACCACAGAGATAATACAATTATTTTTTGTGTGTCATCTCAAATTCATAAGGTCAACAGAGCTGAGTAAACATGTATTATTCTTAACACAAATAGTGTGTAAAAACTGGATTTTTGTGACCACCACAGATTTGTAGGGTTATATGTTTTTAGTCAGTGCATGTACTGCAGTAGAAAAACTTCAGATTTGAGAGGTAAGTAACCTTGCTAAAAGTGGCCAGCACTAGTTTTGCTTTACTGAAATTTAATATTAGGCCTGAATTGTCCTGGCAGTACTTTAGGATATATAAAGATTGATTCACTTATTTTTTTTTTTTTGTTAGTGGGGAATAGGTCTGAGCTTTATGTTTACAAGTAGGGTTTAACAGTATGACAATATTCCCTCAATAAAAAGTAAAAGCTCAAGTACAGAGTTTAGAGGGCACCCCTGAGGACGTCTTGACTGAAGATAGACAGGACTTTCATTCAGTTAAATAAATACTACTGTTATTTTAGTTCAAAACCACTGTATTATGCTTTACTGAATTTCAAATACTATGAAACACTTGAAGATGAATTGGTTATTATTCAGAAGATGTCTAGGTAGGGAGCTGAAGTAAGATATTATTTATATTTCTGCATATAATTTCAGTGTGTTGTATAAAATCTGTTAATCCAATGTGAAAACTTAAATTCACAGCGTGAGTCTGGAACTATGCAATGGCTAACAGGTTGGCCACTGCTTTATGCTTTATTAGGGCCTCATTTATGAATAAGCAGAATGAAAGCAGTCTTCCTTAGTTCAAGGAGGAGCTTTCCAATAAGGCCCACCATGTGGATCACTGATAGTGTATATAGCTAGTGGTAATGATTCTGAAGGCAGTCCATCACTTTCAAAAATTATGTTAACCGTGACTAGTTACAGTAGTTTGCAGGGATCTAAACTGTCTTGAATGTCTTTCGGCTTTTCCTGGTTAGGGGTCACCACAGCAAAACTCCAGTCCACTAATGATTGGCAGTGGATTTTTACAGTGCCATGGTGCCAGCCCAAAACACAAACTTCAAAGAGGGCTCACGCATGCACCTACCTGCATGTCTTTAAATGTCACTCAACCACAGGGAGGACATGCAGACTCCACACAGAAGGTGCTCCAGCCAAGAATTGAACCGGAGAACCTCTTGTTGTGAGGTAACAATGCTAACCGCTGCACCACCACAGCCTCTAGTAGTTAGCAGGGATCTGAGTATCCTTATTTCTTTCAAAATGAAACCACTAAGTAGGGGCTGTGATATAGTCCTAGTAACATATATGCAGCCTGAGATGTTTTGTTGGATGTGGTCATGCAGTATATTAAGAAGGAGCTCTGCACTCTTGCTGCCCATTCATTTACCAGACTGTTGTTTAGGTTTGCTCCATGATCTTTTGCTATAGAGAGCATTTATTTAATAAGCACCAATATCTTTCTTGGATATTGCAGGTAATGTCTCATGGTTCTGTAAAATATTTTTGGCTTCTGTGTAAATTAGCTTACATCAGTTTTACATACACCTGTTTTGCAGTAATCTGAAATTACTTGGTAACCATGGGAAATATCAATTTTTTTTGTAACACGCATTTTTGCTTCTAGTCGGAAGAGCTTCAGTGGCAGCAGCAGGTCATTTATGAAAGCCATTTTACTGATTGTGGTACATAATGTGAATATAGTAATAGAGGTAAAAGAATGGGAAATGGGAACTCTAATAAAGGGAAGGAGCAGAAAGTATGGCAAAAGTACTTGAGTTTAATAATTATGTTGCCAAGAGTAAATATTAGAGATGAATCTATGGCTGATAGGAGAGCGACTCACTGAGATGGTATATTTTGCTAATTGTTCATAGCCTCTGCTTTGTCCACATTCTTAATTTTACAGGTATGTCATGGGTTCCTTACATCAAAGACTGGTGAATGGATATTACTCCAGTAGGAATAACACAACGGTACTTGGTAAGAATTCTACTGATTTTCTTTAGCACTGGCATGATACCTTATCTCAGTGCAAGGTAGATTTTTTGTGCAGGTCCAGATAAGAAACAGCTATTATCAGTATTCTTTCTTATACACATATGTTTGTAACACATTCCCATTCCATAGGAAGGTTGTATGCTCAAAGGAGGTAAGGTACTTAAGCTATATAGTTTAGCATACTCGAAAAATTTATACAAGCATGCAATGTATGTGATGATCAATGGAAGTTGCTATTATGTAGCTTATACCTTTGGTGTTTAAGCAAACTATAAATAAACAATAAATATAACACTTGCTTTTTTTAAACAAGAAACATCTTTATTGAATTATTACTTATGACACAGACAGTCATATGTTTATATAAATGAGACAAACCATATTGACATATTTTCAGTTGCAAATATTATACATCATTTATAAGCTTCTGTACAGTCATTGACCGTCAGCCCTTACATAGTTCATTCAATTCCTGCTTTCTCTTAAATCACATTCCTCCTCCAAAACATTATTCTCCATGTATTGATCTCACAATTCCCATTTTTACATATGTAATTTGCTGTCTCCCTTTTCTAGAGATCCCACTTCCAGTTCTTTTATCTCCGTTACTATATTCACTGCTTATAGTACTGTTGATTTCTATTTTCCAGTAATTGTTTTTGGCAGCCACCAGAACTAAACCCAGCCAGGCCTTACTATGTTTATGCAACTCTGATTCTGTGTCACAGCTCAAAAAAAATAATTTCCTTAGTTACACCAATTTCCTCACCCAGTATTTCTGGCAGAGTGGTCTGCAAGGACTTTTTAAAGTCTGCCAATTCATTACACTCAAAAAAATATTTTCTCAGTTGTCACTTTCTTCCATATCAGACTGCAACATTTGAAATCAACCTGAAGAAAAATTCTTTGGAGTCTGCTTGGGGTATAAAAAATATGCAATCACTTGCAAGAAAGGATCCCAAATCTTCTAGAATTCATTGCATATTTGGGAGCCATACATATATCCTCCCATTATTTCATTGTGGATTGCTTATCCAATCTCTCCTCTAAATCCTTTCCAAACTCCGCTGATTGATTCCTGCAGTATTTATATAGCCCACTAATTGCCCTTTTTTAACAGCAGTTTCTGTTCTAGGTTCTGCTAAAAATTATGTCAGTGCTGATATTTCACTTAGAATTCCTCTACTACTTTCTCTTTGCCTATACTCTGATATCAATCCTAACTTGAAAAGATGAGTAGCAAAGTGAAAGAAGGTGGTTACTTTTACCCGAGGTATTATCCAGGCTTTCTGTTATATCATGTCAGCTATAACCAGCCATTTTTAAATTTGCCATTGTTATAATTACCTCATTACCCTACACTGTTACCATAAATATCTGTTAATAAGAGAAGTAATTATCATTAAAAAAGTTCTACTTTGCTGTGTGTGATTTTGCATTGTATCTGAGGAAATCTAGCATTCCTTTGTAGCTGGTGAATGCCTGTTTTTTGAAATGTCACAGATAAACATTTCTGATTTGTGAGAGATTCTGATTTTAAGTTGGAATACTTTCTGTGCTTTTTATAACTCTGGACTTCAAAGATTTTAGTAGTGGCTGACAATATTACAGATGGGACTTTTGTATTAAAAAATCATCGCACTGCCTTGTAGTGTTATCTCCCAACCAAATAGGTGAATGACCTCAAGCTGTTCTCAACACTTCTGTGCTGCAGAGCAATAGTGCCCTGAATGTACACTAGTCCACCTGAGTTAGATTACAAATTTATTCAGCTTACTAGACTCTTTTTTCATTGACATTAATATTAGAAGTTCACATTTTTCTTCAGTAACAAGAGTTGCTTTCATCACACTAGCCATTTTGGCACCCTCAGTCTGGTCATGTTTAAATGGAAACATCCTACAAAGAATAATGACTTCTTTTCAGAGGAGCTTATGACCAATTTCTCTATCACTTGAAGTTTTCTAAGTCACATAGTATATAAGTGGTCATAAAAAAGTAATTGTCAATCTTTGGTATCTTATTTTTTCAAATTATTCAAACTTATATATATATATATATATATATATATATATATATATATATATATATATATATATATATATTTTTTTTTTTCTGGAAACATAACCATGTTGTGTTTTGTTTCCAAAAGTAAAAATGCTTTGATGGTATTTTTCAGCTTAACTTTTTGCAATTTATCAAACTATTCTCTGTTTAACTTCTGTTACCAAATAAATAAATAGCACACCATTTAATGGATAGTCTTCAGAAAACGTATGTGGTTCCCATTATTTTTACAACACACAGAGCCCAATTTAGAAAGGTTTTCGTGAGAGTTGTACACAAGGTGTGCATCTCATCGTAACCATTTTCTAAATTATAGACAGGCCTCCTACGGTGCTGCGACATGAAGATGTGCAGCGTCATGGTAGGCTGCCTCTGTGCCATACTAAATGCTAATGTAGCACTTTGGGGTAGAGATGTACAATAATTCACCATATGCTTTCTCTCAGAACTGCCGGTGGGAAGACATTTATGCAGCAAAGTTATTCAAAGAATCGCTCATCTGCTTAACGTAGCATGGCAGCTCCTGGACATACGCAATAATGAACAAAGCCAAAAGGCCATGTTCATCCATCACAGTGGGGGTAAATGCTGGGGAGTTTAGAGGGGTGTTTATGTGTGTGCATATGTGATGGGCTGCAAGTTTGTATGTGTGAATATGTCTCTGCATGGAAGGTAGAAGCAGGGGGTTTAGGCAGCAGGTAGGTCAGGTGTGCATACACATGTATGAAATAAATGTAAGTGTGTATTGTAGGGACAGTGAATAGCTATCATACTTCCACACTCTCCTAGTCTAATGAGCAATGCCTGCAAGATTTGGTCAGCGGAACCACTATCCACCAGGAGTAACACTTCGGACATGGGTCAGGGGTGACATCGAGACAACAGAAATAACTCTTCAAATGTGGATTGAAGGGAAAACACAAGCCCCCAGGGATAAATCCTCAGATGTGGAATGGGGGAAAACACTAGGCACCAGGGAAAACACTGAAGAGCTGGGAACAATAGGCATTAAGACTACTCCCTGCAGTGTGTCCTAATGGCATTTACCTTAATTAAAAAAAATTTCAAAATAAAAATAAAAAAAAATGTTGCAGATAACTGCTAACACCATGGATACTATTATAAATAGCATGTCATCAAAGCACTAAACGTGATTACAATTCAGCACAGTCAATCACAATATTAATCCTCTGTGTCACCTCCAGACACCAGGGATATGATGAATGGAGCATATAAGTGTTTACCAAAAAGTTTACAACTACAAAAGGGAGGAAGGATTCAAACCCTGCACCCTTGTCCCTGTAAATCCACTGCACTAGCTGATAAGAAAGTGCAGAAGTTTTTTTTTTTTTTTTTTTGTTATATATATTGAGGATCTTGGGCATTACTCAATGCCTGTAACATTTATTAAAATATGACAGACAGGGACACACAACAGAATACATACGTCTCAAGCTTGTAGCATAAGATAGCAAGACAAAAATGAATGGTGGGACAAAAATCATGGACCAAATTTAATTATACTTCCTACAAAACAAGAAAGTGGCTAGTCTAACCACTTTTGCACTGCCATGGGTTTTACTGAAGGATATGAAGTGTGAAATTCTAATGTCTGATATTAAAAACTAGTGGAAATTACCTATGACTTAAGAAGGCAGCAAAAAGGATACATCGGCAACATTTGGACAACACAAATATAGCTATGGTGTGTGTGTGTGTGTGTGTGTGTGTGTGTGTGTGTGTGTGTGTGTGTGTGTGTGTGTGTGTGTGTGTGTGTATGTGTGTGTGAGTGAATGAGGAGGGGTAGCTATGCTAACACAAGGTGGCCACTGTTAGCAGGAAGGTAGTAAACTTATACAAGTATCTCATTTAGCATCCTTGCAGCATCTTGCAAATGCAGGGCAAACCACTTGAAAATAACAGTTTCTATAAATCATACTTTAAACAGATAATAGATCATGATAGTCAATAATTTGACTCAATAAGAAAGTAAAACAAATTGTAATCTGTTTTTTACTCTCTATATGCTGCTAAACCTCACATGGTAGAAGCACCTTAAAATCAATTTGCAGATCTATTTTGTTTGTTTTCTTGTTTAAATCTTCCAGCAATTATTTTAAATGCAAATTTCATGATATTATTTTACACATGGCTGGCAAAAAGGATCCCTGTAGAGCATGATGCAAAATGAATTCTGTTAGATTTAATTTATATTTTCAACAAGTTTTCATTTATTTAAGCCATTTATTATGCTTCATAGAATATCTTTACTTATGCAAATGAAATAAGCATGAGATTCTCCTCGAATTCTGAATAAGAACGTCTTTTTGCTTTAGAATCAATCTGAAGAGTTGGAGATAAGAAATAACAATAAACAAACAAGCCAAAGTAATATGTTAGTTTCAAAGTCTGCATATGCAAATATATTTAGTATAGCGAAGACAGTTTTAAACAATGGCACATGAGAATGTTTTCAAACTATAGTTCACATAGTGAAACTTCTAATACGCTTTGAAACTTATAAAAATTATTTAAAACACAGACCTTCGAGTCATCATTGTGATACTAATATTCAGTATAAAGTGGTATTGGCATATATCCACAATTATATTCACATTTTTCCTGTGTAAAAACACCATTGTGCATATCTCACCGAACATTTACAGGGCTATCCTGCTGATGAATGGTAAGCATTTTTCTGAACTGTCATCACCAGTCATCCTCCTAATTGTGAAATGGCCTTCTGCAGCAAAATTAATCAGAATTGCACAGAAAAAAATCTTTGATAGAGATACCATTTTTGATGTGCAGTTTGTAAACAACTAAAATAAGAAGTTATGTATTTGAGTTACATGTTTGTAGTCCACCTCGCCTACATTCTTGCTGGATGGGTTCAGAGCCGAACCTTGGCTCTGACTCAGCCGATACTAAAGCTCGAGAGCTTTTACTGGCTTGAGGCTATCCCCTATCCCATGTTGCACCACGGCAATTCCCCAGATCTTGTTTGCAAGAAAGCAACTAAATACATAATAGTGATTATATTATCAATAACTATGTACATATAAACAAAAGGATTTTGTTTTACTGTCCATGGCATAAGGACAGACAACTATAACAAGGTCAGACAGCATAATGGATAGTCCACCAGTTCCTCCAGGATACAGGAAGGGGGAAGGAGGGTGGGACGCAAGAATGCAGGCAAGATTGACTACAAACATGTGACGTTATGGTAAGTACATAACTTATTAATGTTATGTAGTTCTATCTCACCGTAATTCTTGCTGGATGCGACAGCGTCCCCAGCACCTTTATCCCGGGTGGCTCAAGCAGACTCTTTAGCACAGTAGACCCAAAGGAGGACAAATCTAATTTATAATGAGTGACAAACGTATGAGGTCTTGCCCATGTAGCTGCTGCACAAATGGTATGCATTTGAAGTTTGGATTTGAAGGCATATGAGGCTGATACTGCTCTAGTTGAATGGCCTCTTACCTTAGCAGACAATTATTTCCCAACACTTTTGTAAGAAAATGAAATGCAGTCTGAAAGCCATTTAGACAGAGTTGCTTTGGAAATGGACAAGCCTTTGTTTTTCTCTGAGAAGGAAACAAACAATTGACCCAATTTCCTGAAATCTTTAGTCCTGTGCAGGTAAAATCGGAGAATTCTATGGACATCTAATTGATGCAGTCTGTATTCTGATGTATTACTATAATTGGGGAAGAATAATGGTAATTCAAGATTTGTGTTTAGATTATGTTCTGAGCATACCTTAGGGTGGAAAGAAGGATTAGTTCTTAGGGAAACTCTGTCCTTATGGAAAATAATATGTGGAGGTTGAATGGTCAGAGCTTGCAATTCTGAAACCCTCCTAGCAGATGTTATAGCTACTAAGAACAATGTCTTCCAAGATAACAATTTCAAGTCAGATGAAGAAGATGGTTTGAATGGTGGAGAAATCAATGAGGTTAATACTAAGTTTAAGTCCCAGGGCTCCGGAGGTTGCCTGATTGGAGGTCTGAGAAGGAGGACTCCTTTCAAAAAGGTTTTGCATAAAGAGTGGGACATAATAGAATTTCCCATGTTCCCAAAATGGTAATTTGATATAGCAGCTAATTGAACTCCAATGGTAGCAGCTGCAGCTCCTTCTTGAAAAATAGATGCGAGGAAGGACAGGGTAGACCCTATGGGAGCTGTGTAGGGATCTATGCCTTGTTTTTTCACCCAAATGGAAAACCTTTTCCATTTGCTGGAGTATAATTTTCTGGTGGAAGGTTTGTGGGAAGAAATGAGAATGTGTTTAACAGTAGGAGAAAGGTATATACACCTGGCTATTCTTAGAACTGGAGCAGCCATGCTGTCAATTTCAGGGTTTGGATGGTAGGATGGAACTCTCTCGATTGATGAATCAGGAGGTCTGGAGATGGTTCCAGAATCCATGGTTCCTCCAAGAGATAAGGCCACAGGAAGGGGAACCAGATTTGGTGGGCCAGTAAGGAGCAATGAGGATCAGGGTACTCTTCAACAGTTTTGCTTTCTGAATCACTTTAGGTATAAGGGGAAATGGTGGAAAAGCGTAAAGAAGTCCCAGAGGCCAGTTGTGGACCAGAGCATCCTTGGATGACATTCTAGGATGGGAAATGAGGGCAAAGTAGTTGCTGCATTTGGCGTTCATGTATGTGGCAAACAGATCGCAGCAAGGGTGGCCCCATTTGTGGAAAATCTCTTCTGCAACTTCTGTTTTCAGGGACCACTCATGAGGCATCCAAATTGCTCGACTCAGTTTGTCAGCTATCACATTGGACTTCCCTGGAATGTGCATTGCTACCAGAAAACATTGAGAGTCCATCATCCATTTCCATACTCTTTGTGACTCTCAACAAACTGGGTAAGACTTGGTTCCCCCTTGCTTGTTTATGTACCACACTACAGACATGTTATCTGACTGAATTGCAATTGTCCCGGTGGGAAGAGAACTGTGAAGTGCTTGCAATGCATATAGCACTACTCTCATCTCCAGAACATTTATGTGCAAGTGGTTCTCATGATTCTGCCAGATACCCAGATAATGCCCACCCACCGTATCTGGGAAGCGTTCATGGTCAGGACTGCATTTTGTTGAGGAAGAACAAGGGAATGACCTAGATAAAGCTGATCTGTATGTAATCACCATGTTAGATCCTTCTTGCAGGAGTTTGTAATGCATATTCGGTGGGACAAGGGTAGATCCTGCATTAACTACTGGGCAAATAATAGCCAGTGAAGCACTCTCATGTGTAGATGGGCTAGGGGAACTAACAGAATGGTGGATGCCATAGAACTTGAAGAACTATCCTGGCCTGTACTTTGTCTTTGGTCAGCAAGAGTCTGACTTGGTTGTGCAATGATTCTATTCTTTCTGGTGTCAGTTTTGCTGTCCTGTTGGTTGAGTCTAGGTTTGAGCCTAAGAGGACAATATGCTGCGATGGAGATAAATGTGAGTTTTTTAGATTTACTGTAATTCCTAATCTGGCACACAAGGATAAAGTCTCATCCCTCACTTGGATTAGTTGGTGCTTGGTGGTAGCAATGAGGAGCCAGTCGTCTAAGTACAGAAACAACCGGAATCCCTGACGTCTCATGTGAGCCATGACAACTGCCATACATTTGGTGAACACTCTGGGGACTCTAGTGAAGCCAAAGGGCAATGTTTGAAATTGAAAATGACTGGCTCCCAGCCAAAAGCGTAGATGTCTTCTGGAGTGCCTATCCATTTTGATATGGTAGTACGCGTCCTGAAGATCTATGGAGCACATCCAATTGTCTTTTCTGATAGATGGAAAAATTGACTGCAGAGTGATCATACGGAACTTCCATTTTTTTTTACAGATTTGTTCAGCTTGCTGAGATCTAGAAGAGATATCCAGTCCCCGGTCGTTTTTGGAACTAAAAAAAATTGTGAATAAGTTCCGGATCCTATTTGCTCTGTGGGGACTTCTTGGATGACTCTTTTTTGAAGCAATGAGATAACCTCTAATGTCGCACGGTCTATTTGATTAGGTGGTACATCTGGTAAAGACCGATTTGTAGGGAGATCAGAAACAAAAGGAATGAGGTAACCTCTGGAAATTATATTTTGTACCCATCGATCTTGAGAAATTTGCAGCCAGGCACTTGGGTACACTGACAGATAACCCCCAACTGCCGCCAGAGATGAACAGTTGGGCAGCCCCTCAGGGGTGATGAAAGGGTTGATCAGAGAAAGCATCTCTATCACCCTGGTGATGTGGACCCCCTCTGCCATGAGAGTGGCACCTTCCATTATAATCTCCCCCTCTGCCTCTAGGGGAGGGTTGACCATGTGCTTGAGGGAAACCTTTTTGGGATTTACAGAACCACATTTTCCCTCCTGTTTGTTCCTTGGGATAGGGTCTGGAAGGAAGGGAGAAATGGACTCTGACAGCAGATAAGGTTTTCTCTTACTGCTCGCACCTGTTCAAAGTCTCTTTTACCTGAGATCCAAAAAGAGCTGAACCATCAAAGAGGATGTTGGTAAGGGAAGACTTGAAGGACTCCATAAAATTGCATAGACACATCCAGGAATGTCTCCTTAGAAAGATCCCTGATGCAACCGCCTGGCTCACTGCATCAGCTGCATAACAAATCAGCCGCATGGAGGAGTTAGCAGTAGAGGTAAGGGTGGAGAACTGTGAAAATACCTTGTCAGCAGATCCCGAAGCTACTGAACCCTGAAGGGTATCTCCCAACTCCTTTAGGAGATCCCTTTGTAGCCTAGTAAAATGGGACAGGTAGTTCAGCGATCATAAGTTAAAAGCCGCTGAAGAAAAAGTATGCTTTCCATACCTATCCGTCATCCTTGACTCTTTATTAAGAGGATGGATATTTCAGGATGTCTCAGATAACTCCTTCTTTGTGGCTGCTGCTACCACCATAGCATCCACAGGTACTCTCTTGGTTAGAAAGGTTTTGTCTTCTGGAGCAGTAATAAATTTATTAGACCTCCACGGGATAGGCTCCACTGTGTCCGGAGAGGTCAAAGCTTTCCGATATATGACCCCTAACAGTTGTCACTGAACAAGAGGTGGAAGGTCAGGAACAAAAAGCATCAAGGTACACTGATTTGTCCTCAATAGGGTTAGAGATCTTCCAATAACCCCTCTGTCTAAGGATTTCTAGGATGTCCGCAAAAGAGACATCTTCAGAAGGGGATCATGGGAACCCTTCTGACTCATCAAAATCAGTGTCAGAAGTGACAGGCTGGGGTGAGTCAATATGCTTCCTCTTACAAACGCTCTTCCTAGGGACCTCTCCAGTGGGGTAATCTGGGGAGGGTTCAGAAGAGGGGATAACTCCTATGGGGGATCCTTGGGGCTCTGGTTCCCTACGCTTAGGGGCAGGCAGGGAGAAGAGGCTGCTACCGTTGCCATTACAGGTTGCTGGAGGGACATCAGGTCCAATGGCAGGGCTTAGCACTTGACAAAGCTCTCTCTCTATCACCTCAAAAGCCTTACAACCCCACTCTGAAGAAGACCTCTGCTCCGAGGAAATGGAAGGTCGACTCCGAACTGGAGGAGCAGGCTCTGAAGCGGACGTGGAAGCTGAGCTTACATGAGTTAAAGCACTGAGAGGAGGGTCGGATCTGAAGAAAAAACGTGGTGACTATCCCTTCTGGAGTTGACCGGAGAGCGTCGGCTCCCAGACCCCTCAGCTCCAGACTGAGCCGATGAAGTTAGAGTTATCGGTTCCGAGGAAGCAGGAAGAGTTCTCAGAACTGAGGGTTCCAGCACTATATGACCCGAAACATTAGACTCCGAAAGCAAGGCAGTTGGAGGAAGAACAGTAGACTGAGGATGGGACAGATCCGAATCCTTTGGGTCCGGAGAAGAAAAATTTTTGCCAGCAGCGGGTCACAGAGCAGCCTCTTCACCACCCGCTCTACATCCTCATCAGATAGTGTCCTGGAGATAGATAGAGATCACCTCCTTTCCAAAATAGGAGATCTTAATGGTGGTGAAATTGGTTCCAAGATTGGTGAATGCCTCAACACAGATGATTGTCTTGGATCCAATGAAACAGATGGCAATGAGACCGAAGAAGAAGAATAAGAGCCAGAACTCTTCGGCTCCGTTGCTTTTGATTTTTTTGTCAGTCCTGAAGCAGGAGCCGATGATATTTCCTTTTGTGACTTTTAGAGACCGTCTGACCTTGTTCCAGCTGTTCTTGGAAGGAACTACTCATCAGACCCCTATCAATAAGTTTCCTTTAACCTTCATTAAGAACCCTGGTGCTGAATGCATGACAAAAAGTACAGGGTTCTTGCCAATGAGGATCCCCAAGACAGTACACACAACTGGTGTGACTGTCGATTAACAACATTTTCTGAGAACACTTATCACACATTTTAAAGCCAGAAGGCAGTGTTTCTTGTGATCTCTATCTTTATTCTTAGACATTTTGTTTTTACGACAGGAAAAGAAACAAATACTATAATAATAGTACAACTATAAAGAGACATGGTATGTTTTTTTTTTTTTTTTTTTGTTATAAAGAGGAAAACTAGCACACAGAAAGGAAAGGCCCTCTAATTTAAATGGGCAACTACACCCCTCTAACTTAAACGGGCCATACAGTCCTTAAAGAAAGGGACAGGGAATGCTAAAACTCACTGCAATCACTCTAGATAATAAGGTAAAACTATTAATAAGAAAGAAGAGGAAATATAGGCGACAATATCAAAAAATTCCACTTAGCCAATGAGCCAGTAAAGAAGACAACCTCGAAGCTTTCATGGCAAATGAGATCTTGAGATCTGGGGAATTGCCATGGTGAACCATGGGATAGGGGATAGCCTAAAGCCAGTAAAAGCTCTCGAGCTTTAGTATCGGCAGAGTTGGAGCCGTGGTTCAGCTACGAACCCATCCAGCAAGAATTACGGTGAGACAGGACTACATATCATCTAGCATTTACATTAACATGTCATCACTTGAAATGTATAGCCAATGCCGTATCTAATCATTGCTTTGTAATGCTAAATAAAACAAACTGATAATCGACATCAGTGAAAAACAAACGTTATTACTTAGCAACCACAATGCTGATCCATTAGTTCTGCAAAATAAAATGAAGATATGGAAAGTATGCACACACACATGCACACACACGCACACACACACACACACACACACACGCACGCACACACACACACACACACACACACACACACACACACACACACACACACACACACACACACACACACACACACACACACACACACACACCAAGATTTGGAATAGATAGACACAATGTACAAAGCTTTACTTAGCAGGTTTTGACAGTACAACAAACCTGCACAGTTCATTGACTGCTATTTCACCACAGGAGTATCCAGGCACTGGCTATAATTCTGTCAGAGGTGCTGTGTTAGAAGTCATGTACACATGCAGTAATTCAGTAGATTACCCATATTTTCATCACAGGAATTGGCACTGTCTCTAGCACATCAGCAGCAGTGATTCAGAAATTCTTTTGATAATGTGTATTTATTCACTCCTATAAATGAATTGGGACTCATAGCAAGGCTGCAGGTAACACAAAGCCATCTATGTGAGCACCTGTCTGTAATGATAGGAATACAGCTGTCCGTGTTCTTGTGTGTGTGAGTGTACATGGATTTCTGCATATATATACCTCTGTGCATTTTAGAAGGTGCCTGTGCAAATGCTGTGCATGGGATGGTTGGGGGGGTACAAGCATTGACAAGTCTAACAGTGTCATGCTCAACTGAGAGAAACAAACATTACACACCAATGAGGAATTTCTCAGCATAGCTTCAGTGTGTCTCTGAATCTCACATTATTACAGTCTCCCTACTTACAGTCCTGCGATGCCCATTTGCCACTGGCAGTGATAACAGATCTGAACCCTAGAACTATAGTCTCGCAATACAATGACCAGAACATAGTTTCATTTGACAAAGGTAAGATCACATTAAAATTCATATTGCTTGGTAAACATATACTTTTAACTGTTACTTAAAGCCACATTACTAAGCTTTTTTTTATGTTGCTTCTTTAAAGAATAACACCTGTTCATTCTCGTCTTTCAGATGTCATAGCCATGCTTCGAATAATTTATCATAAACAACATTCTTATGAAAGAATGGTGGTTAAAAGATTTTGTTAAAAATAACTCGGCACAATTAAGCTCTAATTTCACCTGAGAGTATTAACTGCCACCAAAACAGAACCGTGTCTGAAGCCTGAGCGCAGTTTTAAAAGTGATAATAGATTTTGCTGTTGAATATAATAAAGTTGTGTCATACCAAAGGGTTATATCAGCTTTTAAAAACATTAATTTCTAAAAGGTATACTTAGCTTTTGACTGCTGGCCATAAGGAAGTGCTGTTTTTAAGCTTCTAACACTATAAAACTTTTCATGCTGTAACTTTTTTCTGTAACTAACAGTACACCAAGAAAACTAAAACTCCATGTACTACAGAGAATTATAATCAGATCATTCCAATCATAACTTTTCACTTTACTCTTGAGGATAATTCGTGTTTCAAACACAAAACAAGTTGTTTATGATCTGAGACCCAGTCATAATGTTGTGTATCACATTATGAACCTATGGGTAATATATTGCCTTTCCATTAAATGTTATCATAACATTAATGCTACTTTGCTTTCATTTTGTTTGGTATATGCCCATGCAAGGAAGAAAATATGCTTGTCTAATTTTTAATTTCAGCCGTGATGTCTAGGTTCATGATCTTTGGGATAAAATTAAGTTTATTGCTGTTCCATACATGCAAAGTGTTTTTCCTCTTTCAAGATAGTTTGGAATTGTCTTATGATATTACCTGGTTGAATACTGAGGGAACTGTTCTACTTTTTTGATTTTTTTCTTTTGTTGAGACATGTACTGCAATTTCAAAATAACTATACTAGTCAGACTAGAACTAATGTTTATAAAAATCCTCCAGATATATCCACATGCACAGTGTCATGCTTGGCTAATTTAAATGATGCAGTTCAATCACTTACATATAAGATGAGACAGGATTATTGACTGATAAAATGTGTTACTTTTTCTCAGATGCAGAAATAAGCAAGCAATAATGTCCACCAGGGAGGATGCTATAAGGGAAATAATGAACTGTTTAGGGATGTTTTGAGGTCTGATGTAAAGCCATAGGGCCTCTAAACCACCGAGAAGTTAATTATTTCCCCTATAATGCCTGACCTGGGCGGTATTATTACACTCAGATAATAGGCTAGCTATTAAATTGTCTTAATATTTTATATGCATTTTTTATATGTTTTATGTAAAACAGTTCATCCACCTAATGTTATAAAGTTTCTGTAGCATATGTTGGAAGAAGTATTTTACATCCAAAATATAATTTGTGTATGTAAGTTAATGTCAACATATACTAATACACAAACACACACACACACACACACACACACATACACATACACACTCACACACATTAATGAGAAGTTCTGAATGATTTTTGTCCTGTCAGTTTAGCACCTGAGTAGCCTGTGAACATCCAGACTACATAAAATTCTTTATCATTCATTCATTCATTCATTTATTTAGGTCAAGGGTAGAAAACAGAGATAAATTGCCTGTACGAATTGTAGTGTTTAGCTGCGTACCAGTAAAGAATTGAGAATCCTATACTACTTGTAAGGCTGTGGTCATTTAGCTGCAACATCTGGAACCTGAGGAATACCAACAAATAGGACTATGGCTGGATATCTGGAACCTGAGGAATACCAATAAATAGGGTGATGGCTGGACATCTGGAACCTGAGGAATACCAACAAATCGGACTATGGCTAAATAACAGTTCCGATAAAAGGAAAAACTATTATTCCTTTGCTTTTTATCCTTGGTCCCCTCACCCTAGGAGGAAACCAAGCTGCTTCAGAGCCAGATCCCACTACCTCCTGGGGTGGCACTTCTTCTAAATATGTCAGAAAGACACACATACCTAATGGAATGCGTTTTCAGCTTTGTACAAATTTATTGACAGAAGTGCAATAATAATGATTTTTTTGACCTGTATATTGGATCATAGATTTCTGTTCTGTGTTCCAAAAATGAAACCATGTGATGTTATGTTGTCCCAGCTCACCTTCGTTCTTGCTGCTTGGTTGGGTTCGAAGGTGATCCTCGGCTCCGACTCAGCCATTTACTATAGCTCAATAGCTTATACTGGCTCAATGCTAACCCCTATCCCAACATGCCTAGCGGTAGCTACCCAGATCTCGTTTGCCGCTTGCAGCATCGAAATTGTGATTACTGGCTCAGGCAAAGTATTTAGTTTTTTTGTATTTTGCTGTCTTCCTTTACCAGGATTATTAGCAGTTTAATTACCTTGTTAGTGTCTATCTTAGTCTTCGTTTAGACTAACAACTTTCAGACCTTCCTCTACTGTTGTTTTTTTGGTTGTTCTTGGCTGTCGTTTTCTTAGGCCTTACTTTCCCCTTGAGCCTGTTTAACTTAGAGGGTTTGTTTCTTCTTTCCTCACTATCTGTTGGAGTAGCCATTTAAGTTTGAGGCTCTCCTATTGGGGGAGTCACCGTTTTACTTAGAGCCTCTCCCCCTTCTGCTTTTTCTTAAAAAAAAAAAAAAAAGATATCCTTGTTTGTTGGTAGTATTTGTAGTTGTGTATTCCTAACCATTACAGCCTTATTTTTGCTGTCTGTGTCTTCCTAGTTTATCCAGCATGTCCAAAGAATCAAAATCCTCCGGCTTTAAGAAGTGTGACTCGTGTTGCCAAAAAATGTCCCTAACGAACGGGCACACGAGCTGTGTATACTGTTTAGGGGCTGTTCACCTGCAGGACTCATGTTCTATCTGTCATGCTTTCAGTTCTAGAGTCCTGCAGGAGAGAAAAAATAAACTAATTCTGCATGGCATGTTGACGAACCCTCAGGATCCTTTGTCTCTGGTTCCTAAGCCAGCAAACAGTTTGATAACTCACCCAAATCTGCTGTCAAATCTTCAGCTCTGTGTGTTCCCAGTGTCGGCTTTGACAAAGATATGTCTCCGGTGGCTCCATCAGTGACTTCGGAAACAGTCCGTCCCATAAAAAAAACAGGTCTCCCTCTTTGGAGCTGGTGCACTCTACTCCACAGTCTCCTTTGTTGCAGTCTGTGGCAGGCAGTCACTGGTCCTCCTCTCACTCCTCTCTGTCCTCTAGGCTTTTGACCATGATGTGGACAGAGTGGTTAATAGGCACCTGAAGTCACAGGCAATTGCCAAATTGCTATTGAGCCCAGCCCATAAGGAAATGACTCCTTCAGCCCATCCAGCATCTCTATCAGTTCCTGCTCCGACTCTCTTGAGCTCAGAGCCGGAGTGTATGGATGGCTTACTTCTCCTTTTTCAGTTCTGACTCCCGCTCCAATCTCCTCAATGTCTCAGTTCATTGAGGGATCTGGGCACCGAAGCTCTCTGATTGGCTCCGAGGGGGAAAGTGGCATCGGGCCCTTGTCCGACCCTGCTCTCCCTCTCGGCGCTTCAGCACAGGTGAGCTTGGCTCCCACATCAGCCTCAGAGCCATCGCTCTCTGTTCAAGGAGATCTCCTGGCACTTCAGAGCTCGAGGCTCCTTTGGCCTGGGACCATGATGCCTTTGAGGTGATGAAGAGTGAGCTGTCCCCTGAGACCGCTCCACCCTTGGCTCCATCAGCTCCTTCTCCCTCGGTGCCTGTGCTTGCCTTTGACCCTCTTCCTCCCTCTAAGCGTAGGGAACTTATGCCCCAGAATGCCCCATTGGGTGACCCCACCTCTTCCGAAACCTCCCCTGAAAATTTGGAGGCAGCCCTCCAAAGAAAAAAATGTAAGAGGAAGCATCTGGACTCCCTTGAGTCCATCACTTCAGACACAGACTTGGATGAATCGGAAGGGTACCCATGGTCCACCTCTGAGGATGTTTCCTTTTTGGACATCTTGGAAATCCTTAGACAGAGGAGTGGCTGGAAGTCCCTAGCCCCTTCTGATGATGAGTCAATTTACCTGGATGCATTTGATTCCTGACCCCCCCCACCTCTTGGGTGCCTACACCTTTTGACCCACTTTTGTCTGTAGTGAGTCAGAAGGCATGGAGTGCTCCAGAGACCATGGAACCAGTTCCGTGGAGACCAAATAAATTTATAACTGAACCCAAAGACAAGTCCTTTCTTTCCAAAGGGGTTCCTGTTGATGCTATGGTGGTGGCAGCAGCCACTAAGAAGGAACTTGCAGAAACTTCTTCATCTGTCCATCCACCGAACAAGGAGTTCCATACAATGGACAGGTATAGGAAACATATGTTCTCTTCAGCGACCTTTACACTCAGGTCACCAAATTATTTGTCACACTTCACATGACCTCAAGGGGATCTCCTAAAAGAGTTGGGAGATACCCTGCAGGATCCTACAGCTGAGGTTGTTGCGAATAGGGTGGCTTCCCAGCTTGCGACCTTGACTTCAGTGGTTAACTCCTCCATGAGGCTCATGTCTTATGCGGCAGATGGAGCGAGTAGGGCAGCAGGTACCAAAGTTGCTTTGCAGAGACACTCCTGGATCCACCTTTGTCAATTTGCAGAACCCATCAAGTCCTCCTTTACCAATACCCCTTTTGATGGCTCTTCCTTGTTTGGGCCTCAGACAAAAGAGACTCTCACCAGGTGTGACAAGGATGACAAGACTCTTTCTGCCATGGGAGTCCATGTTTCCACTCCATCTAGACCCTACCCTAAAGGTCAGAAGAGTCGGAAAATGTGGTTTTAAAAAGCCTAGGGAGCTTTGCCTGACAGACATAGAACATTTTCCCCCAGGGGCAGAGGGGGAAACAATAACAGAAGGAGCCAGCCTCATGGCAGGGGGGGGGGTCTGTAACAGCAGATTGACAGAGATACATTCTCTGCTAGGCCCTTCCAGCACTCCTGAAGTGAAGCCCGACTGTCCACCTCTGGAGGCTTTCGGGGGCAGAGTATCATTGTACCCAACAGCCTGGCAAACTATTACAAATAATGCATGGGTACTGTCAATAATATCCAGGGGTTACAAAATTCGCTTTTCCCAGTTACCCTTCTCAAGAACAAAATGGTCAATCCCAGATGTTCCACCCAGTCTTTGGGATCAAGCAAACCTAGAAGTACAAAGGTTGCTAGAAAAAACAGCCATTCAAGAAGTCCCCACAGGCCAATTTGAATCCAAAACGTACTCAAGGTTCTTTTTAGTTCCAAAAAAGACAGGGGACTGGAGACTCATTTTGGATCTCAGCAAGCTAAAAATATCAGTAAAAAAAGCGAAGTTCCGGATGGTAACACTGCAGTCTTTTCTTCCCTTTTTGGGTCAGGAAAATTGGATGTGCTCCATCGATCTCCAGAATGTGTACTACCACATAAAAATGGACAGGCAATCCAGGAGATTCCTACACATCTGGCTGAGAGCCAGTCATTATCAGTTCAGAGCTCTGCCCTTTGGTCTCACCACAGTCTCCAGGGTGTTCAGCAAGTGTATGGCAGTGGTCACGGCTCACCTGAGACATCTAGGATTCCAGATGACTGGCTCCTCACTGCTACCACCAAGCATCAGCTGATCAAAGCACAGGACTACACAATTCAAACCTGTTCCCAGCTAGGCATCACCATAAACTACGAAAAGTCTGCCTTGTTACCTTATCAGTGTATTACCTTCATAGTGGCAGACTTTGATAACAAAAGGCATGATAGCAAAGCTGCCTCAAGACAGGCTGTCAGCCATTTGTCAGCAAGTTTCATTCCTCATGAAAAAGAAGAGAGTTCAGGCAAGAGAGGTATTGAAAGTCCTGGGCTCAATGGATGTAGCAATTACTCTAATCCCTATGGCTTGCTTCCACATGAGAATTCTGCAGTAGTTTATTTTCGCTCAATGGTCATTCCAGGATTTACCAGTGTTACATATGATCTTGATCATGGAATCCTGCAAAAAGGACTTAGTATGGTGGCTTGTCTCCCCCCAGGTGACTCTGGGCAGATCTTTTCTAGACCCCCAACCAGTAGCCACAGTGACCATGGACACCTCCCAGATAGGTTGGGGTGGGACATTATCTTGGACAAACTGCATTGCAAGCACTTCAACTCTCTCTACCTACTGGAACTCCTGCAAATCAGACAGACAATGTCAGTGGTATGGTACATCAACAAACAAGGTGGGATCAGATCTTTCCCCCAGTGTCGGGAGGCCCTTCGAGTATGGCAATGGGGGATGTCTTCCCAATGTTTTCTGATTGTGATGCACATTCCTGGGAAATCCAATGTGATAGTGGACAGGCTCAGTAGGGCTATCCTCATGCCTCATGAGTGGTCCCTGAAGCAAGAAGTTACTGACTTGATTTTTCACAAATGGGGACAGCCATGCTGCGATCTTTTTGCCATTCCCCTCAACAACAAATGCAGCAGCTATTTTGCCTTAGTCCCCCCACTGGGTCAATCACCCAGGGATGCTCTTGCTCACGATTGACCTCCGGGACTACTTTATGCCTTTCCACTTTTTCCTCTGATCCCCAAGGTACTTCAGAAAGCAATGTCACTGGGTTATAAGCTCATCCTCATTGCTCCTTACTGGCCTTGTCAGATATGGTTCTTGTTTCTCTGCCATCATCTACAAGTGGAGCCTTGCATCCTTGACCCAGTTCCGGACCTCCTGATGCATCAGTCGGGCATGCTCCACTCCTCCCTCCAAACTCTCAAGCTGACAGCTTGGTTTCTCCACTTCCAGTCTTATCCAGGCTCCCCAACATTTTTCCAGCAGTACAGCACATCCTGGTGTCTTCTCACAAGCCCACTACCTGAAAGATTACACTAGCAAATGGAAGAGGTTCTCTTATTGAGCAAAGAAAAAATTATATTGATCCCGTCACTGCTCCTGTTCCCAAGATTTTTGATTTCCTGGCCAAAATGTTCAAATGAGGGGCAGCTGCAGCTACAATTAGAGTCCAACTGGCTGCCATCTCCAATTTTCATGTGGCAGAGTTGGGCTCTAATATCATGTCCCATAAGCTGTGCAAAGCATTTTTATGAGGTACAACCCATTTACGGCCCCCAGGAAAACTATCTTCTTGATTGCCATCACGTCAGCTAGACAGGTTTCAGAATTACAGGCTTTATCTATTGGCCCACCGAATCTCATCTTCCACAAAGATAGTTTCTCTCAGTACCACTCCTTCCTTCTTGCCAAAGGTGTGTTCAGTGTATAATTTAAATCAGTCCATCGAGCTTCCTGTATTCTTCCCCAAGTACGGCAACAAGGCAGAGTATAGACTCCACCAATTGGATGGTCATAGACAATTATGCTTTTATTTACACAGGACCAAGGACTTTAGAAAATCAGATCAATTGTCTGTATCCTTTGCTGACAATAAACACGGTTCTCCAGTTTCAAAAGTGACCTTATCAAAGTGTCTGTCAGATACAAATCATATATACTTATGATATGCGTAACAAGAAGCTTCCAGGGAAAGCCAGAGGACACTCAACCAGGGCCTTGGCTACCTCTGTTGCCTTCCAAGCCAAATTGCCTTTAGATTCAATCTGTGGAGCAGTAACATGGGCAAATCCTTATACCTTTATCACTCATTACAAAGTGGATGTGGTCTTCCGGAACAGAGGATCCTTTGGTTCCACGGTCCTGAAGAGTTTACTCCAGTAAGCCACCCAAGAGCCAGGTGTTGGGGATGTGGTCCCAACCAGCAAGAATGAAGGTGAGATGAGACAACATAACATAAAGAAGTTATGTACCTACCATACCGTTCCATGTTTGCTATTTTTCATCTCACCTTCCTTCTTGTGTCACCCCCCCCTCCTTCCCCCTTCATGGAGGATAGAGAGGAATTCCTTCATTGGTTACACTGGCTGAGTTTCCCATTGAAATACCAGGTTAGTTGACCATGCTTTGTTTTTCCTTTTTCCTTCCTAACCTTTGACTGTGGATTGTTCCTTTATACACAAGAGTTCCTTATGTGTAAGAGCTATGTAAAATTTGCATTTTATTGTTATTGTCTAATGTGGGCTATCACAGATGAGATCTGGGTAGCTACCGCTAGGCATGTTGGGATAGGGGTTAGCCTCGAGCCAGTATAAGCTCCCGAACTATAGTAAACGGCCGAATTGGAGACGAGGATTGGCTCCGAACCCAACCAACCAGCAAGAAGGAAGGTGAGATGAAGGACAACAAAGATGGAATGTTATGGTAGGTACATAACTTCTTTTTTTATTACCTTTGTTCATGTTTATAAATGTAAGGGATTAGGTCCAATAGTATAATTTCCATGTGGAGGCTTTACTTTCACTGTCATATACAAAATGAAATTCTGTGTATACAATGAGAGAGAGATGTTCCACTTTAAAACTCTTTGCCCAGTAACAATGCAGCAATGCTGAATTCCTTGTTCCCTGATGCATGTAATCAAGAGTGATTTATTATTTGTATGAAGACAACTATCTTAAACTTGTATTCTGTTTTCCATGAAAATGGACATTAAACTGGCTATTATAATTCAAACTAAAATAGTACATCAGATATCCAGATTAAATTTCAGGTATGTTTTATGTATGACTGATTTATTGCAGCAGGTGTGTTCAAACCTCTGCAGTGCTGCAGTACCCGGGTCACTAGTACAAGTCCATAAACACAGTATATGGTGGATTAAGTAATGGTGAACAAATGAAAGCTATAAAGCCATTGTACCTTAAAAACACATCCTGGATAAAAAGGGGGCTACTACATATGTTGACAGGATTGATAAAAAATGCATATGCTGCAAATATGCATAGAAATCTCAGCAAATATATATCCATTCTGAATAATTTCTTCAGCCTTAATGATAAAAAAAGTAATAGATATGGTCACCAAATTAGTGATATTCTATTTCTGTGATGAAAAGTAAGTGCCTGATAAGTCAGGTTTCCAGTTTTTATAACAGTTTGGCTTTCTGTAATGTAAAAGAAACTGTAAATGAAACCAGATTCAAAATATGGAGCACTTTAGGCAGGCAATAATATGTAAAGCAAATATAACTAATAATGCTGTTTATTTATTTCACTGGCTAAATGAGCTCCTCTTAAAAGATTGTTTTTACCTATAAACTTGGAAAATGATGAATAGCCTAGAATACATTGCAAGGCAGTATTACAACATGTAATATTTTATGAAGTCAGGATGTAAAAATAATGGTATAAATGACAGCAGGGATATATTACATTTTCATCAGTGATAAAGGAAAATGTGCTACACAGAGAAAATTAATAGAAAAATAAAATATTGCTTTATTATATGCATGATGTGTATCTTAAATGAGACAAAAACTATGCATGCTTAGAAAATATTCATGAGAAACAGATACAGTAAGTTAAAATATAGCCAAAAGGTTATAAAATGTTAATAAGACATTCCCCAAACATAACCATCTCCATTGTACTGACTATGCCCAAGACACCACGAGTTCAGCTAGTGGGCCAGGATGTAGAGTATCTTTGTCTTAAAAGATTTCAAACCTGCATAAACTAAAGCACTGCTGGAGATTCCCTTTTGGGTGAGGAAATCTACATTTTCTTGTCTGTGAGTGATAAAGCTGCTTCCATTTTGTTTTTTATTTTAAGAAATCCACTTAGCCTGGTGTTTTTGTTCTATGTGAGAGGTAGACACTTAAATTATCTAAACTGCACATTTCACATGTTTTTTCATTGGTTAAATTGTCTCTTAAGTGATACTTAAATGCTCATAGAAGTTCTGAGCCTTTGTCTTTATCTGAAAATATTTCAAGCCTACATAAACTAAAGCACTGCTGGTGATTCCCTGCTGGGTGAGGAAAGTAAATGAGGTTTGGTACAGATGAAAGTTGTCACAGGACATCTTTAGTGGTGGGGAAAAAAGCTGAGATTATTTTGTAGTTAAGACAGTAGTGTGTTTGAGGGGGAGTGGTTAAGAAGTGGTTAAACAGGCTGGAGGCTGGTGGAGGAAGTGAGGTAGGTGTGGGATGAGTCTTGTAGGCTTTTTGGGTGGGTTTTAGTTATTGGGAGTGTGACGACTGGGGAAAGATGGGTGAAGGCTGCCAGTCTAGTCAAATAGAATTTAATATATAATTCTATCAACTGTATAAATAATTGTAAAATACAAGCTTGTGTTTTCAAATGTAGGAAAACACTGTGAAATGTGGAACTGCAAAATATGTGACAACATTGCACTCTGCTGGCCCAGTGAAACATGTTGTATCCTTTCATGTTAGAATTTGGCCCGAGGGCAGCTGGATAAAGATTTCATGCCCATTGTTTTAAGACTAAAGTTTATAGGTTCATAGGTTCATACTAGGCTATCTGCCCTAGGGCATTTATAAGCCTAGCCAGAGTATGTTTGGCTTTCACCACCCATTTTAAATTAATTTGCTATGCCCTTTTTCGAGGTTAGTATACTGTGCCTCTGTCTAACAGTGACACAGAAGTGATACCCGGGGAAAACCTACAATCTCCCATCCACTCATCAAGATTCTTCTTGAAGAGAGTCAGTGAGGGACTCTGCCTAACCTGGACTGGGATTTTATTCCAGAGTGAAGGGAGCCTCTGGGTTATGAATCTGTCCCTCCAGCATGTCCTATTTATTTCAGTGCTGAGGTTCAAGTCTCTCGAGCATGTAGCTCGATGGGATTTAGATTTTTTGAGGTGCAGCATGTCCCTTAATTTCAGGTTGGACATGGCTTTATACGTCAGGCACAGGTCGCCTCTGAGCAGGCGGTATGCCACTGAGTAGAGCTGGAGTTTCTTTAACCAGGCAGCATATGGCATCTGTTTGAGCCCTTTGATCCTCTTGGTGAGGTACTTTTGGGGTCTTTCCAGTTGCTGCAGGTGTTTGGCAAGGTACATCCCAAAAGGGGCATTGTACTTGATTATGAGCCTGATGAGGGATGAGTAAAGAGGCACGATGACCTCCCCTAATCTAGATGTGAATCCCTTCATGATTAGATGGGCTATATAAAATGTTTTTCTAACCACTTTGGCCACGTGGTTGTCAAATGAGGGATTGTTATCAACTTGGGTCCCCAGTTCCCTAATTACTTCTTCTGTACTTAATGGATTACCACCTATGTGGTAATTTGTGGGCACTTTGTTTTTGCCAAAGGGGATGACTATACACTTTTTGGCATTTAGCTTGAGGCAATGGCTCTGGCACCAGTTGTGTGTTTCCATGAGGCCCTTTTGGAAGATGCTTGTGTCGGCTGGAGAGTCGATTATGGCACCCAGTTTGCAGTCATCTGCGAACTTGGTCAGCCACAGTCCTTCTGTGTTGGCCTGTACCTCAGAGAAATATATACCGAACAAGAGAGGTCCCAGGACTGAGCCTTGTGGGATGCCACTTGTAACTGGTTTGGAGTCTGACATGGCTCCAGCAATTCTAACCATGTGGGTTCTATCCTTGAGCCAGTTTGCAACCCATCTAGTGACATAGGGGTTTATATTTAAGCTGGTGAGCTTATCTATAATGCCCGAGTGGGGTATTGTATCAAAGGCTTTTGCGAGGTCCAGGTAGGCTGTGTGGACCACCTTCCCTTCGTCAATGGCCTTGGTGACTGTTTCAAAGAAGTCGACCAGGTTTAAGAGGCAGGATCTCTTCTTAACAAAGCCAAACTGGGTAGGATCCAGTGTCTGTACATCCCCAATATCTTTATTTATGAGGTCTATGATGATCCTTTCCATAGCTTTGCAGACCAAGCTAGTCAGGCTTATGGGGCGATAGTTTCCAGGATCTGTTGAGGCACCAACTTTGTGGAGAGGGACCACTGTTGCTGTACGCCACTCTTTGGGTACATATCCTGTAGTAAGGCTGAGATTGAACAGTAGTTTTATGTTTGGGTTTAGCTCTTCTTGGAGTTCATGTAGGATGCAGCCCGGGACACTGTCTGGTCCCATTGATGCTGTGTTTTTTGCTTTGGAGGGGGCGGCTCTTACTTGAGCATCTGAGATGTCAGGGGGGCAGCACTCTGCTGGGATAGATATTTGCCCTTTTGGTGTGGAGTGGGGGGGAGTTTGCGTTGAACCTGTCAGCTAGGATGTTGGCAATGTCTGTGGGTTTGGTGTATTTTTTGTCATTTTGGACTAATTCTGAGCATATCTGGGAATTCCCACCCAGGTTCCTAACATAACTAAAGAAAGCATTGTGATTTTCCTTAGTGTCCTGTGCAATTTTTTTTTCGAAGCTGGCCTTAGACGATTTTATGAGTGCCCTTAGTTTTTTGCTAATACTGATCAGAGATGCCTCCCTTTTTTGGGATTTTGCTCTATCATGTAGTAGCTTCCTCCTTCTATTGTATAGTTTGTTTATGGCTGGGGTCCACCAGACAGGACGTCTGCCTTTGGAGGATTGGGTCTTGGTTTTATTTGGGATTGCATGATCCATGCATTCCTGAAGGTGTTCATAGAATGCATTTATAAAGGATTCTGCGGTCTGGGCCGTATTTTCCACAGGCCCGGGGGCTTTGAAGGATTTCACCTCAGTTTTGAGGAGTGTAAAATTTGCTTTAGAGAAGTTTTTCACTGTGGTTTTCTGGGCAGGGGGTGGGGTCGGGATGTGAATATCCAGTGAGATCAGTTTATGGTCTGATCTTACCAGTGAGGGATACACTTCTGGTCTGGACCATAGAGTCCCCATGTTGGTGATGATCAGGTCCAGTATGTTTTCCCCTCTTGTGGGAGTGGTAACAATTTGTTCCATAGCATTTGAGTTTATGAATTCTAGGAACCTTTGGGCTAGGGTGTTGGAGCTAGAGTAATGCTCCCAGTCTGTTTGGGTAGTTGAAGTCGCCCAATATAATGGTGTTTGGAGAGACCTTCATATTTTCCAGTGTTCTCAGGAAGGCTGAGTGGGGTTTCTGGGTTTGGGAGGGTGGTCTGTAGCAGGCTATAAACTGGAAGGCAGTTTTTTTACCCACTGTTAGTTGCACATGGATAGTCCCTGATGCTTCGTGCTTTGCCATCAACCTGGAGGTGTGGGTATCTTTGATGAATATGGATACTCCCCCTCCTTTTGTGGTTCGGTCCAAGTTTTGGGGCCAAAAAGCATGGTATGAGGTATAACCTGGTAGTGCTGGGGTGCTCCCGGGAGCCCTGAACCAGGTTTCTGTTACTGCACAGATATCGATGTTCTCCATGCTAAGGAGAGTTTCAAGTGCATGCATCTTGAGGTTTAGACTTCTGGCGTTGAGTAGCATTACTCTTAGTTTCTTATCCCTTGTAATACCTATGGAGGTGGGTTTGTCTTTTGAGCCTTGCCTAAAAAAGGCACTATGAGGGTAGCAAGAGCCTTTGCCAATATCTGAAAGCCCAGGGGTGACAGGTGCAAGCCGTCCCTAGCGAAGCATCATGGCTTGTCGAGCATATCATCCCAGGCTGACAGGCATTGGATTCCCTTTGAATGACACCAGTACTTAAGCCAATTGTTGAAATTGATCATCTTGTCTTCATATTGTGGCATCATTCTTGGTGAGGGTAAGATGCTACTCAAGGTCAGGGTCATACCGGCCTGGGCTACATGCTCAGAGAGCTCCTCTATGTCTCTTTTCATGTAGTCCATGGAGGTACATCTCAGGTCATTCACACCAGCATGGACAATGACTGAGTCATATTTGTACTTGCCTTGGAGTGACCTGAGTTCTTGTGTTATGTAGCGGATCCTAGCGCCCGACAGGCTGCTCACCGTGACCTCCTCCTTGTTCAGCCTGGTGAGCGGGATGTCAGAGTGCCTGACGATAGAGTCACCTATTACAAGTGTATCAGGTGTGTTGTTTAGCCTTAAGGGCTGTGACAGTTTGGCACACTGGCTTTGTTAGATATGTGTTGCACGTGTTTTGTTTTTGGGTAGCGGTTGCTTGGGTGTCTGCTTTGGAGGTCTCTGCTGCTTAGACAGAACTTTATTTAGAGCCTCCAAGTATGTTTTTGTGTGATTATGTGTTTGGTTTGCTGTCGTGGTAGGTCTATGTGAGACTGGAATTGTAGTGAGTGTGGTTTCCTTCTCCTTCTGACTGGTTAAGCCTGTACTGAGTTGAGAGAGCTTAGCCTCCAGTTTGGCTATATGGTTGCATCTCTCACATGTGTTGGAATTTGTTGGGAGGAGGAGAGGGTTGTCTGTGTACATGAGGTAGTTGTAACATTGCCTAAAGATTCCCAGATTCACCAGCTGGACCAGAGAGGAGATTGACAACTGACCTTTGGACATGCTAGAATAATATTGGGAATTCCTTTATAATTGAAAACAAGGGCCAATGGGGAGTGAGGGCGTAATGCTTTTAATTTTTAGTGCTGACTTATATAATTGCTTTAGTGAGCAAGTGCCAGGTAACTTAAGTGCAATGTGTTACAGTTAACTTAAATGCAAAAACGACTTTCAAGTGAAACAAGGAAATAAGTACAGTAAGCAATGCAGATATCACTAGGGATCCAGAGAAGTGCTGAGAAGCCACGTTTTAGGTGGAATTAGCATTCCAGAAAAATAACAAGCAAACAAACAACAAGCATACAAACAAAGCTAGATTCAGCAGGCCTGGATCTAGTCTATGCCACAGCAAACAAGGTGTAGAATTTAGATGTGGAAGGTGCTTTATTGCTTTAGTTTCTGTTAGTATATACATGTGAAATGTCTTCTGTTGTTGTAAGTTTCTGTGCAGGTGTTAGATTGTTAAATAATGCAGTTTGTGGCCTGAGAACTCAGACCAGGTGTTAAGATGATGCAATATGAATAGTGGGAAAAAATAAGTGTCAAAAATGATGTAATCTGGGGAGGACCCAGAGACATGTTTGTTAGTGATGTTTTATAAAATATGACTCAGAGAGAGACAAAAAGACATTTTGATCTGGATATCTAACTTATCAGCACTCTGCTTATGCTAACATTTAAGTTTGTGGCACTGTGATATCTTGTAGGAATAGCTGAAGCTAGTAAAGATTAATTAGGTATTTTTCTTTGAAACCAGACCTGTCCTACTGTATTATTTTAAGTTTCTGTGTGATCTGTGAACTCTTGGATATCTCTGTGGTGTACTAGATTGTCTTGTGTTTTAATTATTTATTATTAAATATTTTTAAAACCTTCTACCTGTGGCTGGTTTATGTAGAGATGAAGTATGCTTTAGCATACATTATATATTTATAGAGTTTACTGTCTAAGCCCTTTCAATAAGCCTTAGACTGTATAGTCACATTACCATTGGATATTAATATTGCACAGTAATAATTGGACACTCTTTTAAGGGTCTTTTAGTAGCTGATATTATTAACTGGGTGGTGGGAGTAATTACTACCACAAAGTCTGGGTAAAGGGGCACAATTGGAGAATCTGTGTCAGCCTTTCCCAGGAGTGTTTGTAAAGTGTATAAATACTTATCTCAAAGTGTGTGTGTGTTGTGTCAGCTACTTTGGCAGGGACACAAAGCACTTGTTGGACAGAGTGGGTACTGGAGGTTTTAGCTTGCCCAGTTAGGCTGGGACCTGGACCCTATAGCTGTGCCAGTGGGGAGTCTTATTGGGGACCTAGTGAGCAAGGGAGCAGCCAGCCCCAGACTGACTGTGATCTCTGTGTGCACTTAAGGGAAATTGTATTTTACTGTGTGTATTACTTAGCATTTCCTCTTCTAGGAGACAACCTCCCTGGTGTTAGTGGTGAGGATTGAGGCAACTTGATTGCTGGGCCAGGGCACAGTTGTCACAGGGAGTTACATTTGGTGTGATCTTCTTGAAGCAGGATCACGCCCTAGATGACCTGAGGAGTAAGATAAGCCTTGGGTGTTTTGGGCAGCAAGGAAAGATCATTTACTGTTTTATCACTAGGAATAGTTTGTCAGATGGTAGGGATAATAGAGGTACGGTGGTTGGTAGCTGTCCTCAAGGTAACAAACCAGCAGCTGCTTCAGTTCCACAGATTTCTCTGTCTAAAATGAATTGATAATTACTCTCAGGTTAGAATATAGTTTAAGAATAAAGTTCTGCAAATTAATAAATTGTTTGCACTGTAGAATGTATGTCTCTCATAATTTAAAAGTGTTTATTTTTACAGTCTTGGGGTAAAACATCATGTTTCTTTTATATTTTCTATTTCAAAGCACTTTTGGTGGGGGATGACATTGTGTAAGCAAACATGATCCTGGCAAGTGAGCATTCCAAACACATGCTTTAAGTTAATAAAACATTTAAAATTAGTCTCACAAATGTACAGAGAGTAATATAAATCAAGCCTTAAGTGATACTACTTGTTTTAGGATATGAAAGAGATGGTTTTGTTATGTCTTATTTCTGCATGGTAGGCACGTTCACAGTCCTGGTGTGGTTTGTTGGAGTCTTTCTGTTTGTATGGCCGCCTTCCTGGTTGCCATTGCAGGGGGTGGTTTTGCGGGCCATTACAGAGTGCTGGGCATGCGCAGTGCACTAGCAGCTTAACTAAAATCAATATATATCTAAAAATCTTCTTCTTCTTTCAGCTTTTCCCAGTTAGGGGTCACCACAGCGGATCACCTGTCCACTCATGATTGGCAGTGGAATTTTACGGTGTCGAGTTGCCAGCCCGGCGCCCAACCTTCAACAGAAGGCACACACATGCACACAAACACCTAGGGCCAATTTAGAGTGTCCAATCCACCTACTGTATGTCGTTGGGATATGGGAGGAAACCGGAGCACCTGGAGGAAACCCATGTGACCACAGGGAGGACATGCAGACTCCGCACAGAAGGCACCCCAGCCGAGAATCGAACCGGAGAACCTCTTGCTCTGAGGAAGCAACGCTAACCACTGCACCACCGTGGCCGCCCTCAATATATATCTAAATATAAATAAATAAATAAATAAATAAAATCAAACAGATAAAGTAGGTTAGTTGAGTAGTGATTGGCTTTGGGTGCTGATGAGCCCTGCGGTGGTGGTTGATGGTCGTGTTGTGGTGATTAAGGGGCTTAGGGTAGGCTGTATGGCTGTTTCTCTAGCTACTGTTTTTTTTTTTATTTTATTTTTTTCTTTTGCGGTTCTGGTTTTCCTTGTGTAGGGTCTCCTTGTTGGTGGTGAAATGGTTTTGCGGTCTTTTCGTGGGCTGTTGATGGTGTCACACATGCGCAGTACACCATGGGTCGGTTTCTTCATTATATTAAAAATACAAAAATAAATAAAAAAAGGTTCTAACTACATTACTATTACAGAAATAGTTATTTTCTGCATTAGGGAGTAAGGATAGGGCTGCATGGTAGGCGGTGATCGGTGGGGATTGTTGTGGGGTGTTAGGTCTTAATCCCTGGTAGTGTTCGTGGTGTGGGCAGCTTAGCAGCAGTGGATGCAGTCTTGATGAGAGGGATAGTGTGCATGTGCAATAGGGCTTTAGGCGAGGAGAAGGAAAAAAAAAAGAAAAAGAAAAAAGGTTCACTTGGAGCAGCAGGCTACTTCAGGTTGGATTGGTCGAGTGGCTGCTGTCAGGACAGGGCTCTATGGTTCATTCCTAAGGTTGTTGACTTTTTCTGTCACTGCCCTTAGCTTCTGCAGTCATGCAGAATTCTTGAGTGGGGTACGGTAGGGTAGTGACTTAGGGTACATGGTCCTGGGGTTCACACTCTGCAAGAGCATTTAGGGGGGGGGTGGTTGCTGGACAGGAGTGTTTAGGTAGTATTTAGTCTGCATAAGGTTGTGTTTTTTTTTTTTGCTTGCTTTTTTTCCCTTACTCTCACTGTGATCTTACAATTTTCTATTTGCTTTCAGATAGTGACCGAGACCATGGTGGAGGAATGTTCAATGAGTCAGAAATGGGTGAGTATCGTGGCCCAAGCAGAGGAGTTGTTTAGAGAGATTCTGGATGAGGTGGCTACAACTTCCACACAGGGTCTGAATATGAGGAAGAGACGGCAGGTGGTGACCACTGCAATATCAGCTAAAGCCAAGAAATCTGGACAGACGAGAATGGTGGTGGAGAAAGCACCGGAGGTTGAGGCACCCTCATCAGGTAAGGATTTGGTAGATGCTGAAGGGGTAGAACCTGAAGGGCCAACAGGAGGGAGTGATTGTTTGAGGATGGGTGGGGGTATACCAGGTAGAGTTAATAGAGGATTTAGGGCCTTGCAGGGTGCGGATATAGGTACGGCTGTTATTGCAGGTTTACAGGCATTAGCAGGCCATGATTTCAGTTTTGAGAGTACACCTTCGATGTTGGATGATGATGGGGGCCCTTGTTTAGATGTGGAAGGGTCAGCCTTTGGGACTCGGGCAGGGGACTGGTTGACATCACAGGCTTTAGGGTACAAGGGGGTATCTATTCTGTTAACTCCTCATGTATCACTGGTGGTGAAGGAGAAAATTTGTTAAAGGGAGTTTTTAGACATTTTTGAATTAATTGATGCAGAAGGGGTACAGCATTTAATGGAGGCTGAGACAGGAAATGGGAAGGACCTTTTGGCAGCATTGGCAGCATTGGGCCTTAAGCCTGTGGGTAAGTTTTGGCAAAGGACATGGGAAAACTGGGTATTGGGCTTTATATATTATATGGCAGTGTAGTTGGAGAGGGACAGTTGTTTGGCCCTTCCATTACTAGTATATTTTTTGACCATACAGAAGGCACAAAGGCTATGGCTAGGTAATGCGTGGCTTTGGTATGATCAAAAGTTTCGTAAAAGGAAGGTGGTTGACACATCTATGCATTGGGAAGTCAGACATCCTGATATTTGTTTGTTGACCATGATGGACAGTTTTAAATTAGGAAGTAGGGTGAGTAGGCCAGTAAAAAGGGCCATGGGGGGCTGTTGGGCATTTAATGCGGGGAGATGTTCATAGGCAGGTTGCAGGTTTTCCCACACTTGTTCTAAGTGCATGGGCACACACTCAGCAACACAATTTTGTAGAGGCAAAAATCAGTTTGGGGGACAGGTGTCTTATACTGTAGGGAGAGAGTTTGGAGTGGCCCTCCCATGGGTCTACAAGGGGCACATTTTAGGGACAAGTTTCATGGCCAAAGGGGATGGTCCTTTCAAGGTATCAGGGGACGCCCTGGTGACTCATTCACCTGTTAAGGTACAGGTTTTGAGGGAGTGGCTGGTGAACTATCCTCTGCCAGCAATGGTTGGGGAATTGGTTGAGGGTTTTTCAAGGGGCTTTTCAATTAAGTCTACTTTGGTGGGGTATGGTAAGGTGGGAAAATTTTGAAGCCAATACAGGGGAGGGAGGAGGTACTGGCAGCACTGATTGACAAGGAATGTCGGGCGGGTAGATTGCTGGGCCCATTTGATCGTTCACCATTTGCCCAATTTAAGGTGTCACCTTTGGGTTTGGTGCCCAAGAGGCTGGGTGAGTTTTGTTTAATTCATCATTTAGCTTATCCTGAAGGCAATTCAGTGAATGGTTTTATCCCAGAGGAGGAAGTTAGAGTGGTGTATGCTTCTTTTGATGATGCGATCAGAATCATTAAAAGTTTTGAGGATCCTTGGTTAGTTAAGGTAGATATTGAGTCGGCTTTTTGCCCTCTTCTAGTGCGGGAAGAGGATTGGTCCTTACTGAGCAAGGTTGTGGGGGACAGTTTCTATTTTGATACAACCATGCCTATGGGATGTGCAGTGGCTTGTTCTACCTTTGAAAAGTTTAGTATGGCTTTACACTGGATATGGCAACAGAGAGTGGAAGAGCAGAGAGCAGTACATTACTTAGATGACTTTTTGTTAGTTGGGAAGGGGAGAGAGCGTGCACAGGTGTCATTGCATGAGTTTTTGGAGATGTGTGAAGAACTGGGGGTGCCATTGGCTAAATATAAACTGGAGGGTCCAGCAAATGTGTTAGACTTCTCGGGTTTGAATTTGGACACAGGCAAAGGCTTATTTCACTTACTGGGGGGAAAAGGTGGTCCGGCTACATGAGAAAATCATGTCAGTACAGTGCAAGAACAAGGTTTGGGTGGGAGATATTATGGAGTTATTAGGCTTGATGAATTTTATTTGCAGAGCAGTTCATCCTGGATGTATGTTTTGTAGGTCAGTGGCATTTCTGTTGAAAGGAAGGAAGTGTAAGCACCATAGGGTAAGAGTTACTAAATTAGCACAGGATGATTTAATATTGTGGTCGCGATTTTTGCATCAGTTTAATGGGATCACATTTTGACAGACAGAGTGGGTAGGTCAAGGGGACAAGATACAATGAACCAAGTCAGCTCAAATGCCTAGATAAGCCTGAATACAACAACAAAGGCAAATGTGTATGGCTGGTATGTCTGGACCATGCATTCTATACACCAGGTATGCAACTGCACAACAATGCACACACATACATGAGAATGCTCAAAAGACAAATACATGACACCAAACAGCAAGTCCACTCACCTATGGTTTTCTACACGCCATCTTGTTCAGGGTCTTGTTTACATATAAAACACAGATGTGATGAACATCTTATTTTCTGTGATCAGTAGCCTATGCCACGTGCTACATGGATCAATGACCACTGACCATCACACATGTTTCTAGATTTACACATACTAGTCATCCACCATCACAGCACACAAGTTGCCTGTTATATAAGGTCTAGCACAACAGTAGTGATCATGCATGAGAACATGTTTATCAGTACATCAACTTGGGCTCATTATGTGAAAGAATCTGGCACACAAGAAAGCATCTGACAGCAAATTGGAGAAGTCAAACTTGTCAAACAACACATGCACAGAAACTGAGAGTGTCAAAGGCTGCAGAAATACCTCACAAAGAGGATTACTGGCCTCAAACAGATGCCCTATGCAGACTATCTCAAAAAACTCCAGCTTTACTCTGTTGCATATTGCCTACTCAGAGGTGATCTCTGCCTAACATACAAAGCTATGTCAAACTCAGAGCTGTTGGACATGCTCCACTTAAAGCAATCCCAATCCCTCCAAGCTACATGCTCTATGGACCTAAACCTTGTCACCACAATAAACAGAACATGCTGGGGGGATAGATTCCTGTCCCAGAGACTTCCCATACTCTGGAACAGACTATCTATCTATGTCAAACAGAGCTTCTCATTAGCACTCTTCAAGAAAAATCTTGATGATTGGATGGGAAATAGGAAATTCACCCTGGGGATCACTTCTGTGCCTCTGCTTAACAGGGGCATAGGAAAATAATTTTCTTGGGTGGCGAAAGCCAGGGTACCTTTTTGGCTAGTCTTATATAGGCCCTAGGGCCAATAGCCTAGTACCTACATATGAACCTATGAACACTAGAAATAAAAGCATTTTTCCAGGGGTAAGCCCTCTGAACTCTCATGCTGGTGATTCTACCTCCACACCACTTCGTGGTTGCTCAGCCACAGGGAAAGAGAAAATCCCTCAAAATAAAAAAAAAAAAAAGCAACTTGGATAACTGCGATCATATAAAGTACAATTAAATAATGTAAAACCACCCTGGAAAGGATCTTTATTTTAGGTCATTCATTTGTGTTCTAGGCAGCTAGGTCAGCTGCAGATAGAAATAATAGCATGAATTTGGGCTTACAATGCTATGGGTTGAAGGTTACCTGGCATGGTATTAGAGATCTGAGGCGGAGCCGGTTACTGCAGATATTTACCATGTTAAGTCAATAGGGATTGCTGCGAATTTTGTTGATTCATTTAAGGGGGAATGATTTGGGTAAGATTCCAAAGAAGCAGGTAGTTTATAATATTGGTGAAGATTGTTTAGCATTAAGAAAGCTTTATCCTTCAGTTTCTTTGGTTTGGTCTGAAATTATCCCTAGGTTAGTTTGGAGGGAGGCTAAAACTTTTTCAGCGATTGAGAGGGCTAGAGGTATATTAATTGTACATTAGCTAAACAGTTGAAGGGGATGGGAGTGAGTACTATAAGGCATGTTGAGTTCGTGGATAGGAATTGCATATGGTACCGGACTGATGGGGTTCATCTTAGCGAATTTAGACTGGATTTGTTTAATTTAAATTTGGGGTTATTTTTAGAGGGGTTAGTTAATGGGGTTATGGGCTGAGGGGGAACTGCCCTTTTGGGGCTGGTGGGTGGAGAAGAGGGACAGGCTTGCCCCTCTTCTTTTCCCCATCTGGTGGGTAGTTGGTGGAAGGTTTTTAGGGGGAAAAACTTGATGGTGGGAGATGTTTGAATTGTTGGTTTGGATTGGTAATGTAATGATGAAGGTGAGCTGGAATGCTGCCTTGTTAGGGCCATGATAAGTGAGCAAGTGGGGGACACTACTTATCCAAGGGTGAGTGGGTATGCTGCCCTTATTGGTTATGCATTTTGTATTATTTACAACATGTTTCATTTACAAATATTGATTTGTTATTGTGTTCAATAAAGTTTCATGTTTCATGTATTATTTTATGTAATAAAGGTTGTTGACAAAGGTCTTTGGGTGTCATGAGTTTTATTAATGTCTAACATGACAAACCTATTTTTGTTTTTCTTTTTTTATCTACGACTGATAGAGCTGCTTTCTGTTACTGGCTACATTTTTTCTGTTTTGAGAAATCAGCTTGGCCTGGTATTTTGTTCTATTATCTAGGCTGCACATTTCACATGTTTATATTGGTTAAAATGTCTCCTGAGTGATACTTAAATATTCAGTGAAATTCTATGCCTTTGTCATTGTCTGAAAAGATTTGAAGCCTGCATAAACTAAAGAACTGCTGTTGGTTCCCTGCTGGATGAGGAAAGTAAACCTATGTATATGATGATGGGAGTGAGTACTATCAGGCATGTTGAGTTCGAGGATAGGAATTGCATATGGTACCGGACTGATGGGGTTCATCTTAGTGAATTTAGACTGGATATGAGCATGGAGCCATCTTTAAATTTCTAGTCTCCCACCAGGACACAAGTGCTCTTCAGCAATTACATTCTGCTTGCCGGTAAGCCATTAGACCTCAGGAATTTGTTTAAAGTGTTCAGATTTGTAAAGTAATACTTACTTTTTGCTGTATTTGGATCTATACAACTAGTATTCATTTTTCTGATTCCTGACTACTGATCTGCTTATTTGTTTATTTAACTGGTTGATTCTGTCATTCAGGAATTGTGTTGTTACTGACACTACCACTGCAGCTATGTTGTCTCTATGCTACTAAAACTGCTGTTATAACTGTAATGTACATCTAATTGTCCTAGTCTTGGAGTTAGAAACAGTATTTACTGATTTAGCACTACAGCTGTCTCTGCTACTGCTTCAGCTGTGCTGTTGTGTTCATTTTCCTTTTTCTTGTATGCACAGGTTAATTGGCTAATAAATGTATTGTGCATGATTTATTAACCTGTTTCCAAACTAAGTTATGGCACTGTGATGTGGTTACTGTTGAAGCACTCTCACACTGTAGCAGTAGCATCTATTCTCCTGCTTTATCCACACTATCCTCAGATTTGTATCTTTTACACCCTCCTATCTCCTCATTACTTCCTTTGACCTGTCTTTGTCTCCTTCTACTAGCTTCATCCTCTCCTTTTTTCTCTCTGTTTCTTCAGAGCACACTCAAGCAAATCTGCAGTGTGCGGCTACCACTCCACCCATACAGTATAAAAAGGAATCAGTACTGCAAACTAAACAAGGATATACATTTTGAGCCTCAAGAGCAGGGTCAGTCCACCCAGGCATTCTACTTGCATGTTTTATGAGAGTGAAGCTATTACATTAGCAGTATTTCTTAGTAGTTCTCAGCTTGCTAATAAAACTGACTGTTCCAGCTTTGTGCCCCCCCCCCGCTAGTACAGTAATCCTAACTGTCCAATAGACAGTATACATTTATTTCACATCCCTGTGACTAAATTAACCATCAAGTAGCCCTCTCAGTGCTTTCTGCCATAGTTTGTATCACTTGGAGGCCCACCTGTTTATTTGCATCTCTATACATCCCCTTCATTGCTAATGTATCTCCCTATTCTAATCTGTGCACAAACTGGTTACTAATCAGCAAGTCAATGTGAAGACACACTCCCAACCTTAATAAACTTTGCTGTCTCTTCTCTCCTTCACTTTACAGGTAGTTTGAATTATTACTAACCCCCTCTGAGGCATTTACTGATTTCCACTGATTGCCTCTCTGGTTTCTTTGCATTCCACCTGGTTTACACCCCTTGTGCTATCTCTCTCCCCCAGTACAAAGTCTATATTAGAATCCTGCTGAGCATGGAAACATCTTTAAATTTCTAGTCTCTCACCAGGACACAAGTGCTCTTCAGCAATTACATTCTGCTTGCCGGTAAGCCATTAGACCTTAGCAATTTGTTTAAAGTGTTCAGATTTGTAAAGTAATATTTACTTTTTTCTCTTGTCTTGGTTGGCTCTGCCCCACTCCGTTCGCCCTCGCTAATGCTCCGGCTCTCTCCACTCCCCTGCCTTGCCCCCTATTCCCTCCCGCCCCACTACCTCTACATTTATAGTAATCACAGCCACACCGACAGCTCACCCTCACATCATGTCAACCAATCACAGCTCCTCAAGTCATATCACATTATACCACACCAACTTGCTCCACACAAAATAGTCCAATCACTCTCATTCCCACTAGGCATTTTTTACATCACCACACTACTTCCCCATCCACATATAGTGCAACCCTATAATTCCTATTCAGACCCCCACCTAGAAACAACTTAAACTTTATAATCATGACTATCACACAACTAAGTCTAGTCTGCCTTCTCATAATTCTTTACAACACCACAAGTTATCACTCTAGCAATATCCCTAAACTTAGTAGCACAACACTACATTATGCACTCTCGTATTCAGACACCGCCCATTATAATAATATCTGCCCACAGCTATTCAAGAACTACATAATGGACCAATTCAGAACTAAACACATATGCTGTCATTCCTACTCCAAAAAAACACAATACTTTCTAACACTCCTCACCAAACTCCAACATCTATATAACCATTTTAACTCCAGGCTCACAATAAGTGGGGATATCCACCTCAACCCAGGTCCAAATCCATCCTGTCCAACACAAACTGCTCCAACACAAATGCCAGAACATAACACCCCCACTTTCTTCATCCCTGGGCAAATCAACAACAGCAGCAAAACCAACCATCTTTTAATGCTAAATATTAATATTAGAAGTATCAAAAATAAAATACCTGAACTCCAGGCCACAGTAGCACACTACTCCCCAGACATAGTTGCTTTAACAGGAACCTGGCTAAATAAAAACATAGCTAACTCAGAGGTTCTCCCTACCAGCTACAATATCATTAGAGAAGACAGACCACTTCGTAAAGGGGGTGGAACTGCCTTACTGTACAAATCCAACTTAACTGTACATCAATTACCAAACTCCTACCCCTCAACCAATAATTGGGACATACTTATCTCACAACTTCAACTTCACCCTAAAAAGGACATCACCACAATTGTGATCTATATTCCACCTGGTAATACATCTGCTAGCCTTGAAGACTTCTTATCCTGGTGTTCTTCCACATACTTACAAGAAACCCTTATTCTGGGGGACTTCAACCTAGATTGGTTCACCTGTATATCAGAACCACCAAGTAATCTAATAAATTTCCATGGCTACCAGCAGCTAGTCCAAATTCCAACTAGATGTGATAAAAAATCTAAAAGAGAATCCATCCTTGACTGGGTCCTAACTAACAACCCCACATTGTACCCTCACACAGGCAGTCTCCCAGACACCTTAAGTGACCACAACATAATATACTTTATACGTAGTAGAACAAGCATATGCAAAACCACTGACTATATATCTACTAGAAACACAAAAAAATCTCTCCTGAGGTCCTCAACACTCTGTAACTGTGACTGGACCCCCCTAAAAACTCTCCCACTTGACCAGGCTGTAGCATATTTCAACAAAATATTTCTACAACACCTAGACACTGTCACTCCATTGCGCAAAATCAAGGTTATAACCTCTACAAACCCCCAGCTCAGTAAAGAAACCAAACAAATCCTCAAGTGCAGAGACACTGCCTGGCTTTACTATCAAAAAATCAAAGAAACACAAAGCCTAACTAAGTAACAAGAACTGCGCAACCATGCAAAAAAATGCATTAGGCTGGACAAAAAATCCTACTACACAACATTACAAACTAAATACCAACACAACCCGCAAAAATTTTGGAAAAATGTAAACCAGCTACTAAAATCCACCCAAACGGCTACCCCCAAACTGACCACCCCTGACACTAAAGTTCCCATCGAACCACAATTCAACTCCCACTTTGTGAACTCAATTCTATCCTTAGTATCACATGACAGTCCCTTCCTCACTGTCCCTCCCAACACAAATAACACTATTACAAGCTTTACCCTCAAAACAGTTTCCACCACTTCAATCAAAAGCATGCTCTCCAAACTAAAAACCTCATCAACAGCAGCCGACCTACTCCCCAGGTATTTCTAGAAACGCACAACAGATGCTATTGCTATCCCAGTCTCCACTCTCATAAACAGATCAATTGTTGAAAACTATGTGCCCAAACTCTGGAAAACATCCTATGTTACACCCATACATAAAGGCGGGACCTCCGCTAAACTTAATAACTACAGACCCATTGCTTTACTCACCCCCCTGGCCAGAATCCTAGAAAAATGCATCCATACCCAGATGCTAAACTATCTCCTAGACAGCAACATCTTATCACCTACTCAGCATGGTTTTAGACCTGCTCATAGTACCACTACAGCCCTCCTCTGCTTCACAGACACAGTAAACCAACTCAAAAATGAAGGCCTACAAATGTCAACTCTTTTTTTGGATATGTCCGAAACATTTGACACAGTCTCACACCAAATCCTGCTAAACAAACTAAACCAATATCATCTATCAAATTCCACTCTTACCTGGTTCCAAAGCTACTTAACTGACAGGTACCAAGCTGTGAAATGGGAAAATTATTTCTCTCCTCAGATGCCCATAACTATAGAAGTCCTACAGGGTTCTATCTTAGGACTATTACTATTCATAGTCTTCACAAATGACCTCCATACATCCACACAGCATCCATCTATAATTCAGTATGCAGATGACACTATCTTAATTTGTGTTGCACAAAACATTCCCACCCTCCTGCAAACAACTCAACTAGCATTCTCTGACGTTGAAAACTACCGTACCAAAGCCCAGCTTATCCTCAATCCAAAGAAAACTCAGCTTATGATTATAACCAGTTCTAACAAAAACACTAACAGTCAGTTCAATATCTACTCCACAAATGCTACTCCAATTGCTCCAGTGGCACAGGCTAAGCTATTGGGAATAATCATAGAGTCCCACCTAAAATTTGATAGTCATCTCAACTTAACTATTAAAAAATTACATGCCAAACTGGGGTCACTCTACCGTATCAAACCATTTCTTACCAACAACACAAGATCAGCCATTGCTCGCTCCCAACTTCTATCCACCCTACTCTATGCATTTCCCATTCTGACTAATTTCAACAAAACTGATCTAAGCAAAATGGAAGCCTGCTGTAACAGAATTGCCTGCTTTGCTGCAAATTGCTCATATAGAACTCATCACTGTACTGATTTGAGACAGCTCCACTGGCTTGAACTGCTCAACTTCCTAACCTACAATCAGCTCTGCCTCTGTCATTCTATCTATTACCTCCCCAATAAGTGTCCTGCCCTCAAAAACCTAGTACAACATTACTCAGCCAAAAGGCATTTTAGATCATCAAGCAAACTACTACTAGAAGTCACCAACAGCTACAATAGCTTTGGAGATGCACTATATAGTAGTTCAGTGGCTAAAAAATGGAACTCTGTCCCTACTAGCATTCAAAACACATAATCCAAAGTCTCCTTTAAAGACCTCATCAGGCAACATCTCAAGCAAAGTTGGCAGTGCCATGATTGCTCCCCAGGCTAGTGAAAGCGGATAACATATACATACTAAATCTAGAGCACTTGATAATAGTTTTCAATCTTACTCACAAACACTGACTAATTTGCAATGTATGTACTGTACCTGTGTACTATGTATGTATTCTACCTATGTTCCAAATTTCAGCTGTACACCACAAATCTATTAATTACCTTTATTTTTAAAATTAATATTTTTTGTTTGTTCTCATCACTGTAACTGTTTATGTGCCGCACACCACTGTAAAAACATGTCTCTTGTAATTTGTGTGTATACTGATTATGTCTAAATAACTAAATGTGTCTGTAACTTTTCGGCTCAGTCAGACACCCCCGGTTAACAAATGTAAAATAAAAATAAAAAAAAATATATATATATATATATATATATATATATATATATATATATATATTTTTTTTTTTTTTTTTTTTTTTTTGCATGTGACTGATACAGCTGCTTTCTGTTACCGGCTGCATTTTGTTTTCTGTTTTGAGAAATCTGCTTAACTTGCTGTTTTTGTTCTATGTGAGAGGTAGACACTTTAATTATCTAGGCTGCACATTTTACATATTTTTCATTGGATAAATTGTCTCTTGAGTGATACTTAAGTACTCAGTGAAATTCTGCACCTTTGCATTTATCTGAAGAGGTTTCAAGCCTGCATAAACTAAAGCACTGCTAGTAATTCCCTGCTGGGTGAGGAAAGTAAACATTTTTTTTGTCTATGACTGATAGTTCTGATTTTTCTTACCAGCTTCATTTTGTTTTCTGTTTTAAGAAATCAGCTTGGTCTGGTATTTTTGTTCTATGTGAAAGGTAGACTCTTAAATTATCTAGGCTGCACATTTCATGTGTTTTTATTGGTTAAATTGTATCCTCAGTGATACTTAAATATTCAGTTAATTTCTATGTCTTTGTCATTGTCTGAAAAGATTTGGAACCTGCATAAGCTAAAGAACTGCTGTCATTTCCCTGCTAGGTGAGGAAAGAAACCTCATATATATTTTTAAATCTCCCTTCCTCAGCACGGACATCTCCCCAGTCCCATGCGGCGTGTGCCTGCCACCTAAACACCCTCTTGCGAAAACAACCCATTCCTTGTCCACTCTAACCCGGTCTCTTGGACACCTACTAATTCTGGATATCAGTGTCTCTTACCCTGCAGGCTACAGGGCATAAATTCCCAAGAAAAATAGTCTTAAACACCCTCTTGCAAAAAGGGCAGCCCATTCCTTGTCTGCTTTAACCCACCATCTTGGACACCTACTACTTCTGGATATCAGCATCTCCCACCCTGCAGAATACAGGGCATAAATTTGCAAGAAGCATAGTCCTAAACGCCCTCTATAGACTGGCTGAACTGTTCTAGCTAAACTCCACTCACCCACATCAACCTCCATGGCTTTACCTAGGTTATCACTACCCCCACCAGGAACGACAAAAGATCCAAATGCCAATCCATACTGGACTGGATACTCTTATCCCACCCATCTCTTGCATTCCTAACCGGATGTCTACCAGACATTCTCAGTGACCACCAACCAACATACCTGCTAAGAGCCAAGTTTCCCCAAATAAGCCATGTAACTCTAAGAGAAGTCAGAACTAAAAAGAACTTTAACCCTAATAACTTCATCAATGACCTAAGATGTTGAAAATGGACCCCTCTTAATCAATTACCTCTAGAAGAGGAAGTAATGTACTTCAACAACATTTTTATACAAATTCTTAACCACCATGCTCTCTCTAGGACCACAAGAATAAAAGCCAAATATGCACCCTGGCTTACTAAACCCACCAAAACTATTCTCTTAGAAAGGGATAAAGCATGGAACCAATTTAAAAACAACAAAACCCAACTAGACAAGCTAACATACCTGGAACTACGGAATAACGCCAAAAAACACATCAAAATGGACAAAGTCAGCTACTACCAAAACTTACAACAAACATATGTAAACAACCCCCAGAAGTTCTGGGTTGCAATCAACTCTGTATTGCAACCTGGAAAAACAGCAACACCCTCATCCACAACTCAGAACAACCATGATAACATCCCCACCCAATTTAATAAATATTTCACTGAAACAATTCAAGGCCTAGCAAATAACCAACTGATTACCACACCCCCCCCTTAACAAATGCACCAACTACAACAGACCCACTTACACCAACTACAACAGACCCACTTGAACAACAAACGAATACATCCCACTTTACCTTTCAACCAGTATCAACCAAAACTATTCATAAACTTCTCCAAAAGCTCAAACCCACTACTCTGGCTGCTGATAATCTACCATCTGAATACCTCCAAATAGCTGCACCTGCTATAGCCTATCCTGTTTCAATCCTCATCATTAGGTCCATCTCCGAGTGCAAAGTACCACACATATGGAAAACCTCCTATATTATTCCATTACACAAAGCAGGTAACTCCTTTGAATACAACTACCATCCTATTGCTATTTTATCACCCTTATCAAAAATCTTAGAATGGGTCATACACACACAACTCATGGACTACCTTCAAAAAACAATTTGCTATCAAAAACCAACATGGATTTAGACCCTTTCACAGTACCACCAATGCACTAGTAGCATTCACTAACAGCATTAATCAGTATAGAAATAATGCCTAACTAGTCTCTGGCATATTCTTAGACTTATCTAAAGCATTTGATATGGTGGATCATAACAAACTTTTCCTTACTCTATCTACCCTCAAACTCAATTACTCCTCCTCTTTCAAATGGTTTGAGAACTATATATCAGGTCGCCAACAAGCTGTAAAATGCAGAACCAAATATCCTCTCTGCTACCAGTATCCCTAGGAGTCCCACAAGGCTCCATCCTAGGTCCATTACTCTTCACTCTATTCACCAATCAGTTCTCTTCCACCATGCCAGAAGCCACAATAATTCAATATGCAGATGACACCACAATCATATGTGCCACCCCAGCGCCACAATCATATGTGCCACCCGAACACCTCCACTCCCAAACACAAGAATGCTTCTCACAAGCTGAAACCTGGCTTAGCAACCACCAGATTATTCTCAACCTAGTCAAAACCAAATTACTCCTCTTCACTTCTTATAGAGCTCTCCCCCATTCAGACAACTTCACTATTACCTCTAATAATAAAACCATTATTACCCCAACTACCCACACCAAACTTTTAGGTGTAGAAATAGACAATCACATAGGATTTGACTTGCATATTGCTCAAACTGTAAAAAAAGTTCACAAAAAACTGCGGCTCCTTTTTAGTAACAAGCAATTTCTCTCCAAGGAATCCAAAACCACAATAGCCAGGACACATCTACTATCCACCCTCCGCTATGCATCCCCAGTATTTACCAACCTCCATAAATCTGAACTATCCAAACTAGAAACCTGTTATAATAAAACAGCTACATTTGCAACTGAATTAGCATATAGAACACACTGCTGTGTAGCTCTCAATAAATTGAACTTGTTGGAGTTCCCTCAAATACTTCAACTCAATCGTCACTAGCACATAAGTTATACCATCACTCAGATAAGATTCCAGCCCTCCAAAATCTAATACACCCTCATACCATCACAAGAACCCTGAGATCAAGTACCCTTAACCTCCTTGAAGTTATAAGGCATAACAATGAGTCAGGTAAATCTCTCTTTAGCTGCTACATTTCCAAACTCTGGAACTCCCTCCCTACCCAAATAACATCAAATAACTCCACAACACAATTCAAAAAACTACTAAAAACACACCTCACAAACAACTGACTATGCTCTTGTCTTACCCCTGGATAAAGGCTGAAATACTAGAAATATCTACAGTCATTGGCAATGTTAAGTCTAGCTTCTAACATGTAACTCTCTGCTGTTATAAGCATAAAATATATTTATCATGGATAATCTAAACTCTAGTTTCTCACATTAAACTGCCTGCTTTAATAGGCTAAAAAAATTATAAAACTACATACAAACCTGCTATTTACTGTTATATCCTAGCTGTATAAGGCTACAATATACTTCATGCGTGGAGTGTGTACAGAATGTATTATACTGCAAGATGAATTTATTATCTGACAACTATCTAACTATGAGCCTGCTAACAGGCCATATTTACATATGAGTGAAACCTATTTTTGTATATGTATTTCACCATTTGTATTGTATTAATTTGAGCGTATATGTTTATGTACCTGTGATGCAAATGGAGCTTTTCTCCCTGGGCCGCCACTGAAAATGGACATGTGTCCAGTCGGACTTTCCTGGTCAACAAATGTAAAATAAAATAAATAAATAAATAAATAAATACATATATATATATATTTTTTTTTTGCATGTGACTGATACTGCTTCTTTCTGTTACCGGTTCCATTTTGTTTCCTATTTTGAGAAATCTGCTTGGCCTGCTGTTTTTGATCTATGTGACAGGTAGACACTTAAATTATCTAGGCTGCACATTTCACATATTTTTCATTGGTTAAATTGTCTCTTGAGTGATACTTAAGTACTCATTGAAATTCTGTGCCCTTGCATTTATCTGAAAAGATTTCAAGCCTGCATAAACTAAAGCACTGCTAGTAATTCCCTGTTGGGTGAAGAAAGTAAACTTTTTTTTTTTCATCTATGACTGATAGTTCTGATTTTTCTTACCTGCTTCATTTTGTTTTCTATTTTAAGAAATCTGCTTAGTCTGGTATTTTTTTTTTTCTGTGTGAAAGGTAGTCTTTTAAATTATCTAGGCTGCACATTTCACATGTTCTTTATTGGTTAAATTGTCTCCTGAGTGATGCTTAAGTATTCAATGAAATCATGGGCCTTTGTCTTTGTCTGAAAAGATTTGAAGCCTGCGTCAACTATATCACTGCTGTTGGTTCCCTGCTGGGTGAGGAAAGTAAACCTATATTTTTCTCTGTGACTGGGAGAACTGCTCTCTGTTACCTGCTCCATTTTATTTTCTGTTTTAAAAAATCTGCTTGGTCTGTTATTTTTGTTCTATGTGAGATGTAGATAATTAGATTATCTAGTCTGCACATTTCTCTTTTTTCATGGGTTAAATTGTCTCTTGAGTGATACTTAAATACTCTGTGAAGTTCCTGGCCTTTGTCTTTCTCTGAAAAGATTTCAAGCATGTATAAACTAAAGCACTGCTGATGATTCTCTGCTGTGTTTTCCTACCAACCCTCCCCTTTGCTGATCTGCTTTTTAAACATTGTTTTTTAAGCTGCCCACTACTACTGTAAATTCAGCTTAAGCTCCTCCCTTTCTACACTGCTGCCGATATCCTGAATTATTTATTAGCCTGCCCTTGTGCTTATACTGAAAAAGTCCATTTTTCCTCCTATGGTCTGTTCTACTTGATCTGACTTCATTATCAAGCTAGCTGTTGGATAAAGTGGTGTATTTTTACACTCTACCAAACACTTGTTTTTACGTCAAAAGAGGTCAGTGAATTTTCTATATAGTGCACTGGGTGGTAGCTTGATCTGTTTAGGTTAGGGAACCACATGAGATTTCTAAATGTGGTTTTATTGACTGGAGAGTTTATTAATCAGCTTATCTTGTTTTTAGTGCCTTTATAAACTCTGTACAATTGAGAGGCTTTGGCTCATTTATTGAAAGTGAAGCACTTTTATTGAATAATCACATTTTTTAACTTGTTCAAAGTACTCTGCTCTATCCATATCTGTAAGTCTATTTGTGGTATTATTTCACTATGGACACTCCTTTACTGTGCTTTTATATTAGGAGGACTAAGATTATTCATCTAGTGGCAGTAGATACTTACCTGGTCTATCTGAGATGGCAAATGCACAAAAGGGCTCTAAGTATTTTCTGGCACTTCTCTAAACTTGATTTGCACTATTCTGACTCCTAGACAGTATAAACTAGATTCAGACCTGCTGAATCTAATCTGTTATTGAAACATTTGAGCACTAAACCAGCCATCTTTCATCAAGAAGGACACCCCTTCATAATTGTGGCAGAAGAGTGTGGATCTAGCTTTGTCTGAGTTAGGGATTGCTGGAGGAAGGTTCATTGTTTGCTTTCCTACTGGTAGATAGGGTTGAAAGCTGCCCGGTTTTTGACTGGACTATCCGGTTTTCTGACAAATTGTCCGGTTACAAATTTCATTCAAAATCAGACTTTTAAATTTCACAGCACTGACACTGATGTCATCACGTGCGTGATGACATCAGGTCCCTCAGGGCTACCAGCCTGTCGGAATTTAGCTCAAGGAGCTCACTTCAAGTAGTGTGAGCGGGAAGCAGAAGCCAGCATTTCAAACAGGGGAAGGCAGCATTTTCAGAATGCAGTGCAAGCGATTTTTGAAGTTCGACTTTGGATTACGGGGAAGGCATAGGAGAACCAGCGTCGGGGATGTGAGTGGGAAGCAGAAGCTAGCATTTCAGGGATGGAAGGCAGCATTTTCAGAATGCAAGCAAAGCGAGCATTTTTGAAGTTCGACTGGCCGGGTGGAAGTCCTAATATGTAATGGAGGTGAGTTGAGAAGTGCTTCTGGGTTGAGTTACACTGTTGTGAAAGATAGCATTACATGGTGTTTTCTTTTTTCATGCATGATTAGATAGGTAACCCTTTACTATATTGTACCACTGACAGTCAGTCTCCTCTCTGTGCTAATTTTGTCTCTGACAATTTTTTATTTACTCTGAATACTGTGAGTCGAAGAACAGTTTGGTTAAACTTAGATATTTGAAATGGTAGTTTCTTTTAAAGCAAATGAAATTTTGATTACATGCAGAGTATCCAAAATGTTTTAGGTTGCTATGCAATTAATTGCGTAATGGATCTGTGAACATGCGGTACTGTTTAGGTCATTAGTGTAGTGAAGCCTTTGCCAATATAAAACTACATAGGCATAAAAAAAGACAAAAAAGGGGAGGCGATGGACTACTATTACTGTGGAAAACAGATCTTAATTCTCTTTGGCTTATTTGGCAGTTCTGAGGTTAATAGTGGTAATATTTTGAATGATGGTTCTTCTGGCAGATTACTGGAGTGGAGCTGACTGCTTTGGAAAGCAGAATTAGCAACAAAGGTAATGTGTCTGTTTGGATATTATGGGGAAGGCACAGCAGAACCAGCATCAGGAATGTTTCAGAAAGCAGCATTAGCAACAAAGGTAGTGTGTGTGTGTGTGTGTGTGTGTGTGTGTGTAAATGCCCCCCATGTAATACACCTGGTGGCTAGAGGTACTCAGGCTCAAACCCTGTACCTTGATTACAGGGTAAAAAGAACCTAAAGTTCCTAGCCATCACCACTTCTAAGCTTTGCCCAGGTTTTTGGTGCTAAGAATTGAGAGCTATAGTGAGAAGTACTGAATTTGTATTCACCCATTATTGGCTTTGTTTGTCCAGGTTTTGTGTGCTAGGAGGTTGACAGCTATAAGAAATTAATTCACGAAATGATAGCCATTAAATTTCAGTCTTCTTATTTTTGAGGAAGCTGCTGATTTGGCATAGTGGTATGATGCTCTGACTATAAATTGTTCAAACAATAAATTTAAAATGCACTCTAACAAGTGTGCTGTATTATACAAAGAATATAATTTAATAAAGTCAGGAATGTGTATCAAAGAGAAGAACACATGTATGTTTCTTGTTTTGTGTGCAAGGGGCCTATGATTTGAAAACAGACCAAAGGTAATCTTTATCCACCCGTTGCCATGCATTTTCTTTGGATGTGGTGTGGGTTTCAATCCTGTTTCAATGAATGTGAGTTTCAAGGTTAGAGAAGTTTTAATGCCATTGCCATGTAAGATATGATTGTTGTTAATATTGTCATTTCTTAGAACATTTTAAAATGTTATCATCTTAAACTTGGGAAAACAATGAGTAATGCTGTTTCAGTGAATGTGAGATTTAAAGGCAGAATAGTTTTAATGCTAAGTCTGTTTCCATTGTGAGACTGTATTGCTTTGTTTAGCAAATGTGTATCAGTGGTTTGTGCTATAAAATTTGAAATAAATGTTTTAAATTAAATCCAAATATCTGTAATCACTGTAGAAGTAAAGCAGAAGACAGTATGCACAGTGAGAGTTTTGAACAGTGTTTATGGCAACTGGGGAGAAATCAGCTGAAAGCAGATATCCGGAACAGAAAAGGGGGGCATTCCCATCAGCTGATGGTACTGTGATGTCACAAAATGGGTGGAGCATGGATGGGAGAGAGGGTAGGAATGGGTGGAGTTATGGGTGATGTGAGGGGCGTGACCTTAGTCCAGTTTTAGCCACAAAGAAAGCTGACAACCCTATTGGTAGATTAGCATAAAAGTATTTTAATTTCACCTGCATTTAAGTCTAGCATTTGTGCATTGCAGTGTACCATGCAACATGGTTAGTAGTTCTCTGTATAGGCACAAATGCCTTAAAATGCAATAATTCCCCAAACATCTGTCAGTGGAACCCTGCCAGGCTTCCCTACTGCAATACAGGCAACTCGGGTGTGCATTGAGCAGCTTTTCAACACTTAACATCCATAGCTTTCAATAGAACAAGCATCATTGTTATCCCTAGCTCAGAAACTGGTAAAACTAGTCCCACCCTTCCCTAATAGTACATATGGCAAAAAACAGCAGGTAGCTTTCCATTATTTCACCAGCCAGTCTGACTGACATAGCCATCCTAAGGTAATGTAGTAATTGCCTCATGTTACTCTAAAACAAATAAATACTCTATATGAGAGATGTAATTACATTATGAAATTAGATTAGATTCTCTCTTGTAACAACAAACCAGGCATCAAACAGGTTGTCAGCACACACATGGCATCTCTCACATAAAATAAAGTCATGACACATAAACCCACATATGGGGAGGTACTCACTAGAAGCTTACCAAAAGATCAGAGACCTCTCAAACATAAACCACTTGCAGACACTGCTCTGCAAATAAAAACCACTATACATAATAACACATACACTAATGTCTCATCAAATAAGCCCCTAAGGCAAAACACCTCGATACCTAACATCATGGTCATGGGGGACTCCATAGTGAGACACATGGATGTCCCCCTCACCATGTTGGACAAGAATAAGGTCATGGTCAGGTGCCAGGATCTGTCGTATCACGCATGCACAAAAGTCAAACAACAAGAACTGTTATGACTCTGTCATAGTCCATGTTGGGATGAATGATTTGAGACACACCTCTCTGGACTATATGAAGATAGACATGACTGAACTCTCAGATTATGTGTCCTAGGCAGCTATGACCCTAACCCTAAGCAGCATTCTAACTTCACCCAGGATGATGCCAAAATATAAACAAAAAATGATCAACTTCAACAATTGGCTTAGCTTGTGGTGTCAGTCGAGGGGACCCAGTATCTCTCAGCCTAGGAAGACATGGTGGACAGGCCATGCTGCCTTGCCAGAGATGTTCTGCACCTGTCTTTTCTAGACTTTTGGATATTGGCAAAGGCACTTACTTGCCTCCCCCATAGTGCTTTTTTACGCAATGTCAAACCAACATTTTTGATGTAACAAAATCCACTCAAGATAAACTCCAGGTTCTGCTACTTAATGCTAGGAGTCTAAACATGAAATTGGACTCCATGAAAACACTCCTCACCTTGCAAGATGAGGACATCTGTACAGTCACTGAGACATGGTTCAAGACCTTGAGGAGCACTCCAGCTCTGCAAGGCTACAATGCCTCCCACATGTTCAGACCTCAAAATGAGCATGAAAGAACCAAAGATGGAGGTGTATCCAGCTTTACTGAAGCCAAGTACACCTTGAGACTGGTCAAACAGTATGGCTCTCTGTAACTAATCCATGTTCAATTAACTATAGGCAAAATGCCCTACCACATCATTATTAGCTTTAAGTCCCCCACCATGAACTAAGAAAAGCACATGCCTACCTGGACTTGTTGGAGTCATTTGTCATACAGCCTGGCACCTTAGTCATGGGAGATTTTGGCTATCCTTCCATCAAGTGGGTGACATACATGAGCATGATCATGCCTGCCTAGAGGTTCTTGGACATTATAATAAAAATGCTCTGGAACAGATAGCATGCACCCGAGAAAGGGCTCAAATGTCCTAGACATAGTACTAACCAACGTGGGGGATAACTGCTCTCTCTCCTGTGTGATGCTCTTCCTGGTAAGGTCAGACCATAAATCAGTCTCATCTGAAGTAACTTCTGGACTTGTCACCACTACAGGAGCAAAAAACTAACAAACTTTTCCTAAGCAAACTACAACCTACTAAGCAATGGTATAAAATGTTTTATAACCCCACAATCACAGACAACAATGACTCCTTTGCAGAGGTGTACACAAATGCCCTATATAAACACTTAAGCAACTGTATAGACTCGGCTGTACCTGACTCGATTAAAACCAGGTCCTCTAGAAAAAGTAAGCCACCCTGGTGGACTTCAAGTATAAACAAGTTATATAACAAAAGGAAGAAACTGATGTATAAGAACAAGAGTGATCTGTCTCAGCAGAGGACCAATTTCCTCCACAGCTTGAACTAACAAATTAGAAATCTTGTAATGCCCTCTAATGCTAATTATGAAGCTAAAAGAACATCCCTAGGTAAGGATAATCATAAGACATTCTTTAACTACATCCAGAATCTAAAAGGGAATGCCCAGCTATGTAGATGGTACCACTCATACTGTACTGGAGGAAATTGACAACCTGCTAGCTAACACATTTGGTGCAAACTTCACCCCCTGTCCCCACTAGCCATACCCCAAAGCATACCTGACACCAGTCCTCTGCCTAGTATCAGGTCATATCTGTGCAGTCCAAAGCCAAAAACATGGCCTCAGTGGGACCAAATAACATCCCGGGTTGCTTATTAATTAATCTAAAATGGGACCTAGCAGACACAGCTGGCGTTCTCTTTAATCATAGCCTGAGCACTGGCGTTGTTCCAGCAGAGTGGAGAACAGTAATCCCCTTGCACAAAGGGGGGCCACAGCCGACCACGGGAACTATAGAACCATAAGTCTAACAAACCTCATCTGCAAGGCTTGAAAAGAATCACTGTAGACCTTATCAACAAGGACATAGGCAACATTCAAACTCTAGACCCAACCCAGTTTAGCTTTGTTAAGGGAGATCATGCATATTAAACCTAGTAGATATCTCTGAGAAAATCACCAAAGCATTGGATGAAGATAAGACAGTGCATACTGCCTATTTTGACCTAGCCAAGGCTTTTGACACAATGCCCAATCAGATATCATTGAGAAACTCTCCCAGCTGGGGATTAGCCATTATGCCACTACATGGGTAGCCAACTGGCTCACTGACAGAATGCATACTGTCAAAGTTGGTGATTCCACCTCTACCAGTAAACCCGACACCAGTGGTGTACTACAAGGATCTGTGCTAGACCCTTTACTGTTTGGAATCTATTTCTCAAAAGTCCAGGCTAAAGTATATGTCCTGTGGTTTACCTAGTTTGATGATGATTGCAAATTGGGTGCAATCATTGAGTCCTGCAATGATGTGAACATATTACACAGGGCTAACACAGACAAATGACTGGTGCCAAAGCAATGGTCTAAAACTAAACACAAAAAAGTGCATTATTATCCCCTTTGGCAAAGCAGAATTCCCTGATAATTACAATAATGACCACACTCCACTAAGTTGAAACCCACTAGTGAGAGATCTAACACAGGTAAATAGCAATATGAACTTCGACCAGCAAGTTTCAACAGTGGTAAGGAAAGCCTTCTGCTTTACACATCTCGTAAGGGCATCGCATCTAGGTCTAAGGCTGTTATAACTCCATTATACTTGACCCTCATCAGACTATTAATAGAGTATAATGCTCCCTTCTGCATGTGCCTCACCAGACACCTGCAGCAGCAACAGCTGGAGAAACCACAGAGATTTCTAATCAAGAAAATACAGGGCTTCCAAACCAAGACTTACATGGATAGACTGAGAGCCCTGTCACTGTACTCCGTATCATATAGGCTGCTGGGGACTTGTGCCTGACCTCAGGACAGTTTTTGACTCTGCCCTGATGGAACTGTTGCAGATCTGCAAGTCAAATGCCATAAGAGTTACTTGCTCTAGGGATCATAACTGAGCCTGTGACATTAACAAAACATGTTGGAGAGACAGATATATCTCCCACAGATTGCCACTACTCTGGAATAATCTTCCAATTCACTTGAAGCAGAGCTCCTCACTGACCCTATTCAAGTTCAACCTGGGCAAATGGATGGGAGACTGCAAATTCACCCTGGGGTAGCAGCCATGTCCATCATGGACAGGGGTAGTTAGTGTAGATCATAGACTGACTCTGTAAATTACATCCAGCTAACCAAGGACAACTGAGGCAACTCAGGATTAACACAGCTAAGCTTGTAAGTGCTCTAGGGCAGCTAGGCGAGTAACCGCCTATGAGTCTATGAAATATGGTGCGGAACCCACAGAGTAAAATATCTAGTGCTAGGTTAGTAATCTCAATATAAAGGACCCACAGGTGATTTGGGCAGAGGAGGATGAGCCCTGCATGCCTTAGCTGTGCGTGGCACTACAACAACAGACTGCATGTGTAAAAGTTCACTCACATTAACAAGTGTAAACATAATGCAACAGATCATATCTACAATAGGAATGCTAAGGCTAAAAGCATAAAATCCTGATCCCCACATGAATGATTGTACCAGTGAAAGGTCCTGACTCTCATCTCATTGTGCATGAATAGACAGCAGGTCTCTTTTGCCTCTGGAAAAAAAAATTTAATCAATATTAATCCTAGGACACATTAGGGTGTCACATCATCAAAAAAAAAATAAGATTTAAAAATGTGCTAAATGATTATTCTGACTATGGAAATGCCCATTGTAAATGTGTGTGTGAGTATATACAGTATATCATTCTTTCTATATCATGCAGAATTCTCTCCCTTTACCAGTATGGTTTTGGGACTAGCAGAAGCATCTAGAATGCACAGCTTACCCTCTCAGATGATATATTAGTGAAAATGGGCACAGGGAGTATTACCAGTGCAGTGTTTATCAACATTGCAAAGACACTTGATGTAGTAGAATATGCTTTCATTAAGAGTGGTTTAACAGAGCCAGTCCTCCCACATTTTAAATGTTTAGTAATAGGTAAAACATTTGCAATTAGAATAGGAAATATAAACTCACCCACAACCCCTACTCTTTTATTATACGTTTAGGAGATCTATGTTTTTCTTGCATCATTACTTAGTAATTTGATTGCACACTAAATGGTCCTTAGTCTCAAATCTATGTTAATGTATCATCTTACATATATATATATTTTTTTGGGAATATGTGCTTTGTTTATTTGCAAACAGCATGAATGTGAAAAAGGTGCATTGATATCAGTGTTCTATCATGAAATTAAAAAATATATATATATATATATATATATATATATATATATATATATATATATATATATATATATATATATATATATATATATATATATATATATATATATATATATATATATATATATATATATATATATATATATATATATATATATATATATATATATATATATATATATGTAAATATATATATATATATATTTATATATATCTATATATATCTATGGGTCTACCTGAAAACACTGACATGCCAAAACACTGACAACGAGATAACTGACACCAAAAAACTGACAGTTCAAAAGCACAAAACTTCACAAGCCCGACAAAACACAATCCCGGCAATCAACAAAACAAAACAAATGCCTTTTCCGAAAAACCCACACACAACACAAGCACACCAAAAACCTTACAAACCTACACTAGAACTTACATACACAACTATCTGTGCACTAACCCTAACCCAAACGCTAACCCTAAGGTCCGTCACTATCGCACACTCACTTAACCCACGCCCTAACCCTAACTCACTTAACCCGCCCCTAACCCTAAAGTCTGTCACTATCGCACACTTATGTTTTCTGCACCCTAACCCTAACTCACTTAACCTGCCCCTAACCCTAAATTCTGTCACTATCGCACACTTACCTTAACATGTCGGTATTCTCAGAGTCGGGCTTTTCAACTGTTGGTCATCTCCGTTGTCGATCTTCCGGTGTCGGTGTTCTCGTCGTCAGCATCTTCAGCTTTTGGCATTATCAGGTAGACCCATATATATATATATATATATATATATATATATATATATATATATATATATATATATATGTATATGTATATATGAAAAGGGTGTGTAGGATCTTCTGGTCTTCTAGCAAGTAATCTAACAGCAGCAGGAAGTGTAGAACTGTCAGGGAAAATCCACAATAAAAGATACACATTTATCTCTTTAGAATTCACATAGATTAAACTTCGATTTGGAGTGACCAATGAAGGTGCTAAGGGCTGGAGGAATTATGCCTTGCAAGCATGACACAAGCCTGGAGAAAACATGCTCACAGGTGTAAAGTTTACTATCTGGCTAGCCTGACAAGTAAAATGGTAGTCTTGGTTTGATATCTGTTACAGTATGGGAATTTTAATATTAAACATCTTCCTAACTAATGATGGATATTAATGTTCCTAAAGCATTTGTTTATTTATTTATTGTACTTTTCTTTGCTGGGTTTGTCTTACTGGGTTTAGACAAAAACCTGTTTTCAAAGGAGGCCCTTAGAGAGAAGCTCTAACATATTACAAATATTTTTAAACAGACTCCGTAATATACATGAACAGACAATAAGTAATATATATTAATAATTAGAAATATATTTGTTAATTAGAGTATATCTTTATGAAATAAATAATAATAATAACTGCATCTATTTGCAAGGCCCACTGGGCACAGTCCTTTTTCAGGGGTGGCCCAGGAGCAATGTCTGGTTAAGTAAAAGAAAATTTTACAATATAAAAGACACTTATCCATTAGTAAATGCTGAACATTGAGCATTTGAAGATGTGTACTTGTGGTTTGTCAAACAGATAACAGACCATGTTATCAGTAAGTAGAAATTCAAGGAAATGGATGTGAGAGGAAAAATTAGATTGGGCTAGAAATGTTAATATTGTAGTTGAGTCGGTGGTTAAAGTAGGTTTGTGGATAATTTTATATATGTGTATGTTTATTGTAAGGTAGATTTTAGAACTATAGGGATAGGGGTGAGCAGTGTCACAAAACTATGTGTATGGCTGTGATATGGTAGTACAACTGTTCAGGTGTTGGTGAAGACTGGTTTTGGGGAACAGGATTCTGAATGAAGAGAAATGGTTATTGCAAACTGAAAATAACAGGAGCATTTATCTTGGAGATGTATAGGAGCAGATCCACCAATTTCATAAGTGAAGTTTTAATTGTGTTTCAAATGAGTTTGTATTCTGGGTTTCAGTTTTAGTGAGTTGTGGTTCCAGAGTTTAGCTACATTATTTGAATATAATCAGTCACCTGCAGTATTAAATTATTTGGTTATAGGGATTAGTGATTTTTCTCAAAAGAATAACATTTTATTGGGGGAGCAGTGAGTATTAAGTTAAGAGATGGGCACATTTCTGACTTATACAGAAGTCTGTGTATTGTAGTTTGCTAAGAATGAGCTAGGTGATGTGGTAATTCTAACCAGTTTAATTCTCTGAGAGCTAGGCCATGATGTGTTCTATTGTTATTCTTTACTGTAAATTTGGATATTTTATTACAGTATTGCTCATGTTTGTTCAGTTGTGAGACTTGAAGGTTAGTAAAGATTGAGCCAGCATAAATGAGAGATGACAGTAAGAAAGTATAGGTTAATAGGTTCATAGCTTGGTACTAGGCTATTGGCCCTAGGGCCTATACAAGCCTTGCCATAACAATTTCCTGGCTATTTCTTCCCACAATATTTACTTCCCTGGACCCCTGTCTAGCAGGTGACTGACATGATCCCCGGGGTGAATTTCCTATCTCCCATCCAATTATCAAGGTTCCTTTTGAAGAGGGCCAAAGAGGCGCTCTGCTTGACATGTATGGGCAGTCTGTTCCAGAGTCTAGGGAGTCTATGGGTCAGGAACCTAGCCCTTCAGCATGTTTTGTTCATTGTGATGACAAGGTTTAGATCCCTGAAGCATGTGTCTCTGAGGGATTGGGATTTCTTTAAGTGTAGCATGTCCAACTGCTCTGGGTTTGACATGGCCTTGTATGTTAAGCAGAGATCACCTCTGAGTAGACAATATGTGACAGAGTATAGGTGGAGTTTTTTTAGATGGTCAGCATAGGGCATCTGCTTTAGGCCTGTGATTCTTTTAGTGAGGTATTTCTGCGGTCTTTCCAGTTGTTGCAGATGTCTTGAGAAACACATACCAAATGGGGTGTTGTATTCTATAATTGGTCTGATGAAGGATGAGTACAGTGGGACAATGACCTCTTTTTTCTGGATAAAAAGCTCTTAATGATGAGGTGTGCCAAATAGAAAGATTGCCTTACTGTTGTGGCGATGTGCTTATCGAAGGTGAGACCACTGTCCACCTGTGTCTCTAAGTCTCTTATCACACTTTCGATGTTTAGTGCACTGCCGCCTATGTGGTAATTCACAGGTACATGTTTTTTCCCAAAGGGGATAACTATACATTTCTTGGCATTGAGCTTGAGCCCAATGTTCTGACACCAAGCATCTGTTTCTGTAAGGCCCTTTTGTAGAATATCCACATCATTTGGGAATTCAATACTGGCTCCCAGTTTGCAGTCATCAGCGAACTTTGTTAGATAGAGTCCCTTAGTTTTGGCCTATACTTCAGTGAAGTAGATGCCAAACAAGAGTGGTCCCAGGACTGAACCCTGAGGTACTCCACTTGTCACTTGTCTGGAGCTGGATTTGGAGTCGGCTAGTTTTACAGTGTGAGTTCTGTCAGTAAGCCAGTTGGCAACCCATCTTGTGATGTAGGGATTAATGCCCAGCTTAGTAAGTTTATCTATGACTCCAGAGTGGGGGATGGTGTTGACGGCCTTGGCAAGGTCCAGATAGGCTGTGTGGACCACTTTACTCTTGTCCATGGCTCTGGAGACTGATTTAAAGAAGTCAATCAGATTCAGGAGGTAAGATTGGCTTTTCACAAACCCAAAATGAATGGGGTCCAGTGTTTGAAGGTTGCCAATGCCTTTGTTTATAAGTTCAATGATAATACATTCCATGGCCTTGCAGATCAGGCTTGTCAGACTGATGGGGTGGTAGTTCCTGGGATCCAAGTTGTATCCCCCTTGTGGAGTGGGATAACTGTAGTTGTGCTCCACTCAGTGGGCATGAAGCCTGAGGTGAGAGTATGATTAAACATGACACTTAGGTGAAGTGCCAGTTCATTTTGTAGTTCATGTAGTACACAGCCTGGGATGTTGTCTGGTCCCATGGATACTGCATTCCTAGCTTTGCAGAGTGTGTTTTTTATCTGTGTGGCTTTTATTACCGGAATTTGAAAATCTTCTGGTATTGAGATGGGCCCTTTAAGGAGTGAGAGGAGGGTGAAGTGTGCACTGAAACAATCTGCCAGGATATTGGCAATATTCTTGAGATCAGTATAGTTAATGCTATTCTGTTGTAGCTCAGAGCAGATCTGAGCATTGCCATTTAGATTCTTGACATAGCTATAGAATGCCTTGTGGTTGTCTTTGGAATCTTTGGCAATAAAGTATAGGCTGTATGACTTCTTGCTATGTCATCGAGGCAGGTTTTACTCAGCTTAATTTCTTCAAGACTTTTGGGTTTCTAATACTATAATGGGAATGGACCCCCTTCCTAAGTCAAAGTGTGACTAAAGTTTGTGAAATTAGTGTGGTTTCAATTGTTGATGTTAGACAAAAGTGCTCTTACCATCATCCACAACAGGATCAGAAATGACTTCTGTATTTCATAAGGAGTCACATGTATTGGTAGAATATCTAAATAAGACTGTAAATGATTTTTTATGAAACCCATTCCTCCTACTAGTATTGAACTATCTGGGAATCCTTCTTTCACATCACCCTTATTTATGCCTGCAAATCCTGGTATTTTATGACTTTGTTTCTCTCTGTATTCAAGACACTATAATCACTGGATGTAGCAATTTCAATAATCAATACTATTTTGTTATCTTTTCATGGACTACTGTATCTAGTTTTCTGGAATCTGTTTTTTGAACTGTTGGTAATGGGTGATCCCATATGATATAAACATCGTTCTATATAATGCTTTGTGGCTCATGTTTCCAATGCTTCTCAGTTACTTCGATACTGTGACATCTGCACAGTCCTCAGTACAATGGTCTTGACACGTTACTATGCCTCTGCCATTAGTGTATCAGACCCAGCAACAAGATGTGCTACTGTTTCCAGTTCTCTTTTACAAAACCTGCATTTGGCTGTTTCACCCACATGTTCAATGGACTTTGTAAACAAATCTTTATGTAGTCCACTATCCTGGGCTGCTAATATTAACCTTTTATCTTTTGACTTAAATTCACCTCTCCCTAACCATTCCTGTATCAAATCCTGATCAAAATGAGTTTTTTCAGGTGCTTTCTGCACTTACAACTGTATTTATGCTTTTTCCAAATGTCTTGCCTTCTCATCTGATCCTTCTTCTTATATTCTTTCTTTTGTTTTTGCCACATTCAGTTACTGCCTGATTTCTTTTCTAGTTCTGGTCAACAAGATGTGCTGGTTTCCATTCCTGCTTGACACAGATATGCTTCTGCTAAGCAAAGCAGGGAAGTCACCTTAGATTTGTTCTGTTCATGTTTCAAAACTTTCAGTGTGTTCGGATCTAATGAGGTCAGTGAATATGTATGCAGTCCTATGATTGCAAATTTATACATGTACTTAATTTCCTTCATAACGAGGGGATATATAATCTTAGTATATGCTGACTTTTGTATGTCATTTAATAAAACGTGAAGTATTTTTCTTATTTTCCTGTCTAAATGACCCAATACCTTTGGGGTCAGTCAATAACCCCAAAACTGTAAGACAGAAGATGAAGGGAATTTTGATTTATAGCTTGGACTTTGCTCCTAGATGTCAGGGCTGTTTTCAGCACTAATTTTAATCTTCTAAAATATTCTTTACTGAGTTTCCTTCACATTTGTTCATATTTCATTGCTGATCCTTCATCAATTCAGAAATATTTATACACTCCCTCCTTCTCAAGTTCCTTTATATTACATTCCTGCCCCAGGCTGATATTTTCTTTCTGCTGCAGCTTTATGCTTTAGATGCTGCCTTTTCACATTTATCAAGACCAAATTACATTCTTATATCATCTGAGAAAGTTTTGACCACATATACTTGTGCTTTCAGCTCCTCATCTGATGAAATATACAGGTTTAAATCATCCACATAAAGAAGATGAGAAGCCTTTGCACTTTTTCTCTGGGAGCTAAATCGAACCATGACCTAATCAGTTATGTAAACAACTTAGTAGGTTAAGGGCAAGACAAAAGAGCAGAGGTGACAAAGAGTCAGTAATAATTTGTCGTATATCATTGCTTAGTTGTAAAGTAATTTGTCACTGTCTCAAGGTTACTGTAATGTAATTGCTCAATGTAGAGCGTATGTTATATATCTGTAAGCACTCCTTTATCTATACATGTGGGATGCTATCAATTGTTTTTGTAATCTGTCTATGCCATACTTAGATTCTTCCCTTATTTGCAATTATAAATAAATGATCCTTTGTTCCATATGACTCTCTTTTGCTACCCTTTTGTTCTATTGCCATGATTAAGTTTTCTTCTGAGTGACTATAAACTCTGTTGGCATTGATTCCGGTATATTGGTATATAGATTTTAGGATGTCTTGCAGTTTACTTTAAGGACGAGTATCATTTTTTCTGTTGTTAACCAGGTCGGTGTCTGTTCAGAGTGTGCATATAAGTAGCTCTTACTCAGGGCTAAATATTCATGTAATGATATTAATACTTTAACCTGAAGTTAGACACTGAATCCTGGCTTGGGGGTTTCCACTTAGGAGCTTTATTCTGTTTCAATTTATCTGGCTGTTAATTCATCTTGTTTCATATCCTCTGCATTTGAACTTTTTGCTGTTTTTTTTACTTGTTCTATCCATTCAGCATATTTGTTAAGCTTCACAGGGTCTTCTAAATATTTCTCCAAATTATCTATTTCTTCCTTTTTTAGTGGTGTTTCTATTTCTTCTGCTTTGCTTCCGTATTCTCTGTAAAAGTTTTTCGAGTCATCAATGAATTCCTTATCTTGTAATTTTCCTTTATATTTATCTGCATGTCATCTAACTTTTTTACCTGTGCTGATATCTTTAGTTTGCTATTTACAATAATGTGTGATAGATTCCAGTCTGTTATAATACTGCACATTGCATTTTGCCATATTGATCTTTCTAAGTACTTTGGTTGATCTGTTCCCTCTACTATACTCTTCTAACAGTGACACTTCTTGTCTTAATTGCTTTATAGTTTGCACTGCTCAGTACTTATATGATGGCATTTGATTTCTTCCCTTCATGTCCCTTATTGCTCTGTATGTTTGTGGTAAGACTTTATCTGCTATTAATTTTGCTGCACAGTAATATATTCTACTTACTTCTGTTTTTTGCCAATCGTCTTCATTACTGTTTTCATTTGGTTTATCAGACTTCTAATATTTTGGGTTTTATTGACTTTCTCTACTCTTATTTCTTTCATTGATCTTAATATGTCTATCCATCTCTATTAAATCAAGCAGCTCTTCTCTTAGATCTTTTTCTTCTAAACTAAGGGCATGTTCTTTATTCTCCTTTTCCTGCAGGCATTCTACCGAAAGTTTCAGAACATCTTCCCGTGACACATTCTCTACAGCAGCATCTTGCGTCATCCATTGCTATTTCATATGGAAACCCACTATCACTCCACAAAATTGATCGAGTCAGGGTTGCCAACTTTTCCTGTTTCTTCTCTTGCTGTGAAACTCCAACTGAACTTCTGTACTGATTTACTTCTGAAGGCTCAGGACTATCTTCATATGGCAACTGATAAGATGCTCTCTGTCTCACCTGTTTTATCTTAATTTTTGGACTCACTGATCCATCATGCTGTGATGTTACCAGAGATGGATTTTCTACATTAAATCCTTCGCTTCTCAAGTAATCCAGAACTTCAGTTTCTATTTCTTTAACTTTTCCATTACTATTCTTCTCTTCTGTTTCCCCTCTTTGTTTTCTTATTTTTTATATTGTAAACATTCTATAGCCAGATACCTTTGCCTGTATTTCTCTTCAAATATCTTTGGTGCTAGGGGGTGGAGCTTAGACGACCATCTGGTAGCAGCAACTTTTTAGAGCTCCACAATACTATATTAGAATACAGGAAAATAATATTTTTCAACAAAAATAGAAAAATCTTATTAAGGAATTTCTACTCTACAAAAATACCAACTTTGAAGAGTATTGATCAAGATTTTCCTGTCAAACCACCTGGAGATTACTTCAGCTGTGTGGAAATGAATAACTCAAAGAATTGCCATTCAGAAACAACACTGAAAAATGAAATTCAACTGATGTCAGCCACTCTGCATGAACTATCTCTTAAAATTGGACATATTCACAGATAATCTGGAAAACATTAAGGAAAACTGACAACAATAAACTGAAGTTCTTAAGGAAATTCTGCAACGACAACAAACTAAAATGGTGGATATTTAAACCTCACTTAATGACACAGATGGGAGACTTAAAAAAGAATAGAATCAGTATGAATTCCTTCTACAGCAGAACAACTGGTTAATCAACAAAATAGATGATCTGGAGAACAAGGAAAGGAGAACAAATATAAGAATATTCGGTCTTCCAGGAAAAAGCTAAAGGTGAAAACATAATTTTATTTTTAAATTCTTGGCTATCTGAATATTAGACCTAAAAGAAGGTTTATCCAATCAAATAGAGAGAGCACATAGAGCCAAAGGAAAATCAATACCTTCCTCACCGAATGCTCCTCCAAGATCTGTTGTAGTTAAATTTCTATCTTATTTGGATAAAGAGCTTATACTTAAATCAGCTTGGAGGAAAAGTCCCTTAACATACAAACAAAACCAAATAAGATTTGACAATGACTATTCTTCACGAGTATTATAAGTTAGGAAAATGAATTGGCCATTTTTGAAACTTCTTATACAAAATAAAATTAAAGCACAACTTGTCTATCCTGCAAAAATTTGAATTTTCTGCTCAAATGACACGAGAACCTTTAACTACTTTGAGAAAGCAACTTCATTCATCAAAAACAATGATATAATCACAATTCTGGAAGAAATGGACTGGTCATCATCTTCTACTTCAAAAAGATCTTCTGAAAAAAATATCTGGACTGATGTGAGGAAGAAGAAATTAAAAACTGAACTTAAAAATACAGAAGCCACCAAATCTCTCAAAGTTTCAACTAAGGCATGAGTTTCATACCTGAACAGACAAAAAGTATGCATTTTTAATATATTTTTTCTTTGTCATTAAGAAGTCATAAATGTCCTTTCATAAGTTCCTTTGTATTTGATATATAATACAAACATCTATTCACTAACTTTTTAGGAATCTTAATACTATAATTTTAAAAATTAATCAAATAGTCTTATTTGTGTCACAAGAACCATTAGTCTTTAATTAACTTACACTGTATACTTTCTTGCAAGCTTGCATGACACTGCATTGGTTTATATTCTCTTTTATTCATTTGTGTAGTGTATTCTTTGAGAAAAGCAGATATCTGCGGTGGTGCAGTGGTAGCATTGTTGCCTCACAGCAAGAGGTTCCCCCGTTTGATTCTTGGCTGGAGTGCAGGGAGTGCCGTCTGTGTGGAGTCTGCATGTCCTCCTCACGGTTGAGTGGCATTCCGAAAGACATGTGTGAATGGGTGTGCCTTCATTGAAGGTTGGGCATTGAGCTGGCAACTCGGCACCATAAAAATCTACTGCCAACCATTAGCAGGTCAGAGTTCCACTGTGGCGACCCCTAACCAGGAAAAGCCGAAAGACAAACAACAACAACATTGTTTCAGAAAAGCACATTTATAAAAAATAACTCTCTTTTATATGAGTTTGCTTCAAAATGACATTTGCTATAAAAGAATATAGCTTTAAACCTTTAACATGTTCTTTGTTTTAAAAATAATAAAACATCCGCCTAGTTAATGTTACAACATTCTAAAAGACCATTTATTGTCACTATTTCATCTGTGAACAGCCACAAGCATTTTTGAGTGCTGTATTATCTCTCAGATAAATTTAGCTCTTCATGGAAGTAAACACCACTGAAATGCTATTTCACAAAGAAGCAGACACAATCTGTGAGACACAACAGTTCGTATTATGATCTACTACAGTAAAGTTAAGTAAAACGTGGATATGTCACCAACTTAGTAATGTTCCCAGATGACATTTGCACCATTCTTAAGATTCAGAAAACAAAGCTACCCCAAATATTGAAGTGTTTCTTATTGTTATTAAGCAGCATGTGATAGAGTAGTGAGGTTAATGAGAGAAGTTTATTTCACTTTTGAAAATACCATTAGTAATAGAGATGTACTCACAACTACACTGTAAAAAATGGCAAGCACATGGAAGTGTATAGCAATCATCACGACTTGTGGTAAGACTCGGAATATGAATGTGACCTTGAAGACACTTTTCTGCACACATTTTTCTGGCAATAATGGTATTAATTTATCAATGTTTTCAGGATGCATTTTTCCCAATAGTTATGTTTGCTGGTCGCTGCTGGCCTGTTGGCAGGGTGACGAGAGCCAGAGACTGATGCCCCTTTGACAGAAAGGAATCTAGATACCCTTATTTCTGTGCGATATAAACTTATGGGGGATACCAGACCCGAAGGCTTCCTGTGGGGAAATCAAGGTATTTGTAAACAGACACTGTGGATGCACATATACGCATTTACATATTTTTTTATTTGTTATCTCTCGCTTTTCTTCACTAAAGAATTAAAAAAAAAATACAGAAGAGATTTTTAAAGGGAAATACAGCTGATTGGCTATTATCAACAACAAGGTCAGTTCCTCAACAGGCATATCCTTTAACTTTTAGTTGAATACACTTTTTAGTGCTGTCTCATCACTACAGTTATAAGATAAGTCTCACATAGACATTTCAATAAACCATAACTTGGCAATTATCTTGGCATGTCAAATAAAGTATAATACAGCTACACAATGATTGCAAGATTTATATTTAACAACTCACACTATTCTAATTTAACATACTATGTATATTAGTTACTATAGTATACTACAGCTGTAACACAAGTAAAGACAGTCATCCTTTATTCGTGTTAGTTTAAACTCAATGGGGAATAGCAACATTTTGGAAGTAAACTGTAACCATAAAATTGTTGCTAATATGTATGATGACAGAGTCTATTTGCAATATGGAGTTATATACAGTGGAGTATTAGAGACATTCAGTATCCTTTAATAAAAATGTATCTGTACAGCAAAATTGATACAGGTTAAAACAATAGTGAATTCAACTATGGTTTACTCCATCATTTCAGATGCTAACTGAAATGGTCACTTCTTTGTTTAGTAAATTCTTATGGTTCTCAAATATCAAAACTAATACATTGAAATATGGAAAGTGCTTTTGTAAACAGTTTAAGAGTTTATAATATAGTAATACTCATTGGTTGAACCCAGTATAGTAACAACCTTTATTCTTGAAACAGGAGTTCATTGTTGCCTTGCTGTTGCTAAAATCATAAAAATTAGATGGTTGTTGCATATTGGTAATTTTGTTGCTGTAGTACTAATTTGTATTGAAGATGCATAATCTAGATAGGAATATAGGTGTACATAAAAGTAATATAGAGCTGTTGGCACAATGTAGTTTTTCATGAGTATTGTAATTTTAATACTTTGCCAAGATGTTTATTCTTGAAAACTAATCAATAGCACATGGCAAAGGTACTACTCATGATGCTGTTTATCAATAGATTATATGCTGAGCAAAACCAACAAAAGCAACAAAAAAGATAATAATGGTTCATTGTCAACACTCTATGTGATAAAATACTTACTCAACTGCACATAATTTTCTGAAAGCTTTTTTGATAGAGTATAATATTACTGTTCTTTAAGCAGAATCCTAATTCATCTCACAATATATCACTTGCATAAAAGAAAAAATAAAAAAAATAAAAAAAGAGAAAAAAGTGAAGTGCTTTATTATACTTGTATATAATTTGCCATTACTTCAATGCAAAATTAATTTGCATTTTTGTATAAAGCACATTGTTTTGTAGAAAGTGATTGTTATTGGCTAACATACAGCCTTTAAAAAATCTTCTTGCAATGCTTTATTAACATTCCTAACAATAGAAAGATTATTAATTATATAAAGGAATACTAGTATGGAAATTAACTAATAATCTTTCTAATAGACTTACTACTTTTGCGTTATGTATTTATTAATTCATACAATTAAAGTCACTAGGTGACCTAGAAATGTTAATCACTTCCCAATATGATTACTTAATATTGTAATTTGTATTTATATTAACTACTAGTATTTATCAGATATAAGAATTTAAAATTATAATTAAATTTTCACACCAAGATCATAATTAAGGGTATGTTCTTTGATAATTAATTTTATTACATCATTTTATCTCATTTAAAAACAATATATATCCAGGAATTTAATATGGAGCTCTGAGACAATCATTTTTCTTTAATCCTGTTGTTAGAAATGAAAGTTAATCTGATTTAACATTCTTGTTCTCTCAGATTAGGAGTGTTTTTTACTCCATATTTGTTAAAGGGACTTTTAAAATTGTTGATCATTTGTTTTTATGGGTTTATCTACTTTTTACTTCTTTTTTCTTTTCTTTATTGGCCTCATCTTAAGTCTAGTTTATATATTCTAATAGGAAAAATCAATCTGACTTTATTGTATAAAATTTATAAGAAAGTTAAACAACATTTGAGCAATAAAAGAACTTTGAACATGTCTCAAATACAAATACTCCATAAACACAAATAACATTGATAGATTTAGCCTTACTTTCTCTGAACATTAATGGATTAAATAACCCAAAGAAAAGATCAAACTTACTAAGATATCTAAAATTAAATAAAGCTCAAGTGGTATTTCTCCAAGAATCTCACTTTAAAACAAATGATAATTATATATGGAAACCAAATGAATATTTAAAACTGTCTCATTCTTCATACAAAAAAAAAAAAAAAACAGGAGTTTTAATACTATGGAGAAGAAATGTCACTAATACTCAAATAATTTATAATTATGAAGACAAAGATGGACTTATAGCAATTGCAATAGTAAGATTTAATAACAGAATTTGAATACTGGTAAATATATATTGGTTTCTTAGCAAAGGGGTAGGGAAAGTAAAAAAAATATACAGATCTTTTATATAAGGGCAATCTGATAATAGGAGGGGATTTACCTGCATACTGGACAATTCAGAGACCACTAATAAAATACACCTTCATCTTACTCCCATAGGTAAAGCTCTTAAGAGATGGACTGATAATTAAATTTAATTGATACATATAGATACAAAGAGAATAATTTATTATTGTTTCCCATAGTGACCATAGATTTGATACTCAAACAAGAATTGACAAAATCTTTATAGCTCAAGACTTAAACATGAAAGTAACCAATTTTTCCATAACTCCATGCCCTTTTTCAGATCGCAATTCACTCATCTTCAAGTTTCAAATAGACTTTAAGAGATTAACTTTTACAACACGAATCCCAACTTATATCACTAAAATAAAACAATTCAAACCATGTATAGATTCAGAAGTACAATACTTCCTAGATACTAACTACACTGAAAAAACAGATATAGTTATCTTGTGGGATACTCTAAAGGCATACCTATATGGTAAAACTCTAACATGGTTCAAAAACAAAACAAAAGAATGGGAGTCCGAATTATTTAATATTCAAAAACAAATCATAGAAATTAATACCAATGATTCAAGGGATTGAGTCACTAAAAAAAAAAAAAAAAAAAAAACAATCCAGGAATTAAAAAAGAAATGCAATGAAATTTTAACCCAAAAAACTAACTTGGCACTAGAAAAATTAAAACTTAATTCCTATTCTGTTTCATCAAAGCATACGCATAATCTAGTAATGAGAATAAAAAGACAATCCATTGGAAATAATATCACAAACATTATTCATGAAGGGAAAATTAACAAAAAAGTATCAGATATAAGTGGCATTCTTTAAGCCTTTAAATATCACTATGCAGAACATTATAGAAATTAAAATTCACATCTCTACTTCTTAGATTTAGATATAACATTTTCTAAAATAAAAAAATACCAGAAAAAAATAAAAATAAATATTCAAAAACAAATCTCTCTCAAAGAAATAGTTGAACAAATCAAGGAAAGTAAAAAAAATAAAGCTCCAGGAATAGATGGAATTATAACTGAGTTATATACATTATTCCCAACCTCAGCAATATCAGATTTTCATAAAAGTCTAAATTAAATACAAATGAAAAACATAATACCACCTTAATGGAGGTACTCACTAATTACTCCTAACATAAAGGAAAATAAAGACCCTAAACAATGCAGTTCGTACAGGCCTATCTCACTACTTAACGATGATTATAAAATCTTCATGTCCATTTTGGTTAATAGAATTAAAAAAATCTTTGATTCACATCATAAATGAAGATCAAACAGGATTTATTTACAACAGACATACTCATGATAACATTCAAAGAATTTTAACCATCATAGACATTCTAAATAGACAATAGAAAATGGAAAAGTGCCTAAATTCAAATGAATAACCAAGAAATAAGGCACTGGAGGGTTCACCAGATAGCAAAACCAACTTTAATGAGCACACAAACAAAAATAACACCTTAACTGGATCACCGCATTTTTGTCAGTAACTTCATCACCTGATGAAGTTACTGATAAAAACATGGCGATCCAGTTAAGACATTATTTTTGTTCATGTGCTCATTAAAGTTGGTTTTGCTATCTGGTAAACCCTCCAGTGCCTTATTTCTTGGACATTTTAAATAGAGACAATCAAAAACCGTTATAGTTGCTCTAGACATAGAAAAAGCTTTTGATTCGCTAAAATAGTATTATCATTTCAAAGCTTTAGAAATTTATGAATTTCCCCTTCAATTCATCAATTCCATAAAAAATATTTATAAAAATAATCTTGCTTATGTAAAACTGAGTCCACTTACCTCAGAAGACATTGAAATAACCAAAGGTACAAAACAAGGTTGTCTTGGTTGTATTTGCTCTAGCAATAATTTGCATCAATAATATACTGTGATCCAAAAATTAAAGGCATTGATATAGATGGTCAGTTTAATTCAAAAGTCATGCTTTTTGCTGATGATATACTCCTTACCCTAATTGTCTCAGACAAATCCATACATGAATTAGCCACGCAAGTTGAAAAATGTTGTCTTAATTCAGGTCTACATTTTAGCAAATCGAAGTCCAGTTATATGTTATTGAACAAGAAAAATGACATTCATTCAAACATAAATCATATAATTGGCAAACAGGTTACCTCTATAAATTATTTAGGGATTGTTCTATGTGAAAACATTGATATAACTTTAACCACAAACTACAATAATATTGTAAATACTATAAAAATACAATCTGGAAAATTGAGTAAATTATACTTGAAATGTGAGGGTAGACTGCAATTAAGAACGATGGTATTACTGCAAAAATAAATTACATAGCACAAGCTATTCCCAGAATCCCTAATAAAAAACTTCAAAAAGAGATAAATAAAATTCTTATAAACTTCCTATGGTTTCCTACGAGGCATAGAATACCCTTCTCATATCATATTAGACCTTAGGATCTAGGAGGGATTACCTTCCTAGATTTAGAGACTTACATTAAAGCATCTAGTTCCAAAATAGTCATAAATTGGATAAATCCAAAATTCTCTTCCACTTGGAAAACTCTACATACTATCTAAGGTTACCACCTGTCCCTCTTTACGAAGGACAGTCCCACTTTGGGCAGTTGTGTCCTGTGAAAAAAAAAACTAAAAAATGGCAAATATCCTGAGATTTCAAGACAAAATATCTTTCTTAAGTTTTCTTTATCAGTTGCATAAAGCAGTTATTTTGTATCTGGAATGCATAAATATTATATGAACTAGAATAAACAACTAAAATGCTACAAAAATAACTTTTTATTTTGGCAAATAAGTGAAGTTCTGTCCTTTGCACTGGCCGTGGGTATGTTTTGTCCTGCAAAATCTCGCATTCCTACAAAAAATGTCCCACTTTGGGCATTTGAAAAAGTGGCAACCCTAAATTGCTATCATTTTTTTAAATGAAAATAAAATAAAAAATCTATTACTAAATGAACAAAATAATAAACTCTGGTATATACTTTGTGTTAACTTACAATACAATACAACAAAACCTACTAATCTAAATTACATAAATTATATTTACAATTTATTTAGAAATTTTATTAACACTAATACATATATAAAATTATGGTTGGAACTATTATTGCCCTTTAGCTCTACAACAAAATGTCTTTAATAAAATTCATAAAAGCACTCTTACTAACTGGGAAACAAAAAAACTTATGCTGGCAGCACTGTATAAAAAATCAGATGGTGCTAGATATCCAACAAATCAAAAATACATATGGCATATCAAGCACAGAATGGCTAGTACTTCAAAGTATACTACCTTATGCACAAGATCTATGCAGAATAATTAATAATTCATCCTTTGACTCTAAGCCCAAACTCATATTCTACATGCATGAAGTAATATATAACAATTGCAATTGGACAAATTTAACATCAAAGTTATATACAATTTTACTTAATTATAAAGTGTATCCCAATCAAAATTACTGGAATTTCATTACTAAAGGGAATTCAATAAATGTATCAATTGAAATTAAAACTAATCTATTGTACTCCATTAAATTAACTTCCAGTTTACAAGTTTGGGAGATATTCACATGGAAATTTTTGCATACAGCATTTTATACACCTAATAAGATAGCTAAAATTAATTCATTCAAAGATGTTACATGCTGGATGTGCTCATTAAGATGTGATGTAGATTGGTCACATATTTTATATGAGTGAATAAGCATTAAAAATATTGGGAAGAGATTAGTAATTTTCTTCAAGCCATCTATACAGATTCCTTTGTTTTAACAAAGTAATTGATTCTTTTGAATGTTAATGAAATAATGGAAATGAATAAAAATGATCTTTATCTTCTTTGGACTACACTAGCAATAGCTAGGAAATGCATAACAAAAAAAAAATGGAAATCCTCCTCTGAACCCACCATTGAAGATTTCTTGAATTTAATGAAAGAAACTGCGCTGATGGAAATAAAAGTTAAGGAACTGAGAATCTTTCCTAAAACATGGTCCAATAACCCTTGGGAGAAAGTTCCCTCTCTTACTGAGACATTAAAAATAGACACAGTCTCTTCTGAAAGAGAAGTGAGAGAGAAAGAACTACTTGACAATGTGTAACTTAAATATCTTCATAGATTGTTTTCTTTTCTAATTTTAGGCCAATTGTATATAATGTACAGAGAATGTTAAAATGCATTTATTCAGATAAATGTAATTATTATTATTGTTATATTTGAAAAATAAAAACTATTTGAGTAAAAAACAATTTTTGGTGCTGCTTTTTTCATTTATTAGCTTTGCTTTCTCCTTTGCATAAATATTGCAGCATATTAAATCTCTCTTTCTTTCCCATGTCCATATTTCTTCTTCTGATGTCTCCCACTCTACCTGTTTCTCATTACTTTGGGGACTCATTGGTCTATCATGCAATTACAATTATCAATTACAGTCAGCTGCCTGTCGGGTGCCAGGATCTGCCACATAACGCATGCACTCAAGTCACTCCACAAAAAATACAACTATGACTCTGTCATTGTCCATGTTGTAGTGAATGATTTGAGATGTACCTCTCTGTACTTCATGAAAACATACATGAAAGAGCTCTCGGATCATGTGGCCCAGAGTAGCCTCCTGCCTTCACCCAGAATGATACCACAGTATAAGGACAAAATGATTAACTTCAACAATTGGCTAAGCTTCTGGTGTCATTCAAAGGGGATCCAGTATCTGTCTGCCTATAATGACATGATTGACAAACCACAATGCTTTGCCAGAGATGGTCTGCACCTGTCACCCCTGGGATTCAGGTTACTGGCTAAAGCTCTTGCCACCACTATAGTGCCTTTTTTAGGCAAGGTTCAAAGGAAAAAAACACCACCATAACAGATACAAGCATGCAAAATCTGAAGGTAATCCTACTCAATGCTAGAAATCTAAATCTCAAAATGCACTCTCTCGAGGCACTCCTAAAATAATGGAGAACATCAATATCTGTGCAGTAACTGGGACCTAGTTCAAGGCTCCAGAGAGCACCACTGCAATACCAGGCTACAACTCTTACCACACTTTCCGGCCACCAAACCAAGACTGAAATACTAAAGGTGGAGGAATGTCCATATTCACCAAGGATATTCACACCTCCAGGCTAGTTGCCCAACACAATGTATCTGAAAATTCTCCAGGTGTAACTAACACTAGGTAAGACTGTAATCCAAATTGTAGCTTGCTACAGATCCCCCACGATGCTCCAAGATGTTCACTACACCTTTCTAAACATACTGGAAAATATTAAGATACATCCAAATACCCTAATGCTGGGTGAGTTTAACTACCCTGCCATTAACTGGGAAAACTACTTGGGTACCAACACCTTTTTCCAACGGTTCTTGGAATTCATAAATTCCAATGCCCTGGATCAACTAATCCATTGTCCTACCAGGGGCTCCAACATCCTAGACCTGGTCATTACCAACATGGGAGATAGATGCTCCACATCAGAGGTCACCCCCTCCTTGGTCAGATCTGACCATAAGCATATCACCCTTGGCATCCACATCCCACCCTCATGCCCAGTATGGAAACCTCCGTAAAAACTTCTCCAAAGCCAACTTCATGCTACTCAAGTCAGAAGTGACAAATTTCATGACACCCATGCAGACGGCAGCTAAAAGTTTGATTAATGAATTCTACACTAAGGCACTGTACAAGCACATCCACTCATGCATGAATCATGCCATCCCAAATAGAACCAAGATCCTCTCCTCCAAAAAAAGGAAGCCAATCTGGTGGTCTCCTGCCATAAACAAACTGTACAAAAGAAGGAAGAAACTGTTGCAGAAAAGAGGAAAATCCCATGATGAAAAAACTCCCTTACCGGCATCAGTAAGAAGCTGAGATCCCTCATAAAATCCTCCAAAGCTAGTTATGAAAGTAAAATTGCCAAAGATTCCAAAGATGACCACAAGGCATTCTATAGTTATGTTAAGAATCTAAATGTCAATGCTCAGCTCTGCTCTGAGCAACAATAGAATGGCATTAAATATACTGATCCCAAGAATATTGCCAATATACTGGCAGATCGATTTAGTGCAAACTTCACCCCCCCTCTCACCCCCTAAAAGGCCCATCTCAATACCAAAAGATTGCCAAATTCTGGTAATCACGGCCACACAGGTAGAAAACACACTCTCCAAAGCTAAGAATACAGCATCCATGGGACCAGCCGGCATCCCGGGCTGTGTAACATGAACTACAAAATGAACTGGCACCTCACCTAAGTGTCATGTTTAATCATAGCCTCAACTCAGGCTTCGTGCCCACTGAGTGGTGCACAGCTACAGTTATCACACTCCACAAGGGGGGATACACCTTGGATCCTGGGAACTACGGTCCCATCGGTCTGACAAGCCTGATCTGCAAAGGCATGGAACACATTATCATGGAACTTATAAACAAAAACATTGGCAACCTTCAAACACTGGACCCCTCCCAGTTTGGGTTCATGAAGGGCCGATCTTGTCTTCTAAACCTGATTGACTTCTTCGAATCAGTCTCCAGAGCTGTAGAAGAGGGTAAGGCAGTCCACACAGCCTTTCTGGACCTTGTCAAGGCCTTCGAAATCATCCCCTACTCTGGAATCATAGATAAACTTACTAAGCTGGGCATAAATCCCTACGTTACTCGATGGGTTGTCAACTGGCTTACTGACAGAACCCAGACTGTAAAAGTAGCTGACTCCAAATCCATCTCTAGACAAGTGAAAAGTGGAGTACCTCAGGGTTCAGTCCTGGGACTGCTCTTGTTTGGCATCTACTTTTCTGAAGTGGCCAACACTAAGGGACTCTGGCTAACAAAGTTTGCAGATGACTGAAAACTGGGAGCCATTATTGAATCCCCAATGATGTGGATATTCTACAAAAGGGCCTTACAGAAACAGATGCTTGGTGTCAGAGCCATGGGCTCAAGCTTAATGCCAAGAAATTTATAGTTATTTTCTTTGGGGAAAAAACATGTACCCATGAATTGCCACATAGGTGGTAGTACACTAAACATTGAAAGTGTGATGAGATACTTAGGGACACAGGTGGACAGTGGTCTCACCTTCGATAACTACATCGCCAGAACAGTCAGGAAATCCTTCTATGTGGCACACCTCATCACTAAGGGCTTTTCATCCAGAAAAAAGGAGGTCATTGTCCCACTGTACTCATCCCTCATTAGACCCATTATAGAGTACAATGACCCATTTGGTATGTACCTCACAAGACATCTGCAACAGATGGAACGTCCACAGAAATACCTCACTAAAAAAATCACAGGCCTAAAGCAGATGCCCTATGCTGACCATCTAAAAAAACTCCAGCTATATTCTGTGGCATATCATCTACTCAGAGGTGATCTCTGCTTAACATACAGGGCCATGTCAACCCTGAGCAATTGGACATGCTCCACTTAAAGAAATCCCTCAGAGCCGCATGCTCCAGGGATCTAAACCTTGTCATCACAATGAACAAAACATGCTGGAGTGATAGGTTCCTGACACAGTGACTCCCCATACTCTGGAATAGGCTGCCCATACATGTCAAGCAGAGCACCTCCTTGGCCCTCTTCAAAATGAACCTTGACGATTAGATGGGAGATAGGAAATTCACCCTCGGGATTATGTCAGTCACCCTGCTAGACAGGTGTCCAGGGAAGTAAATATTGTGGGAAGAAATATCCAGGGAATTGTTATGGCTAGGCTTGTATAGGCCTTAGGGCTGATAGCCTAGTACCAACCTATGAACCTATGCTGTAACATAACCTGTGTAAGACTACACTAAATCCTTCACATTGCAAGTATTATATAACTTTGTCTATTTATTTAACTTACGTCTACTTTAATAATCTTCTGTTCTATGCTTCCCCTTTGTGATCTTATTTTTTGTATTGTTAAATTTTCCATATCTGGGTGCCTATGACTGTATTAAATTTCAAATATGTTTGGAGCTGCTTTTGTTATATTGATTAGTTTGGCTTTTTTCCTTTACATAAATATTACACCATATCACATATCCCTTTCTTTCCCATTTCCATGTCTCTTTTTTATACCTTTCAAAAATCTGTATGTTTTGTTCTTTATATTTTCCCTCCTCAGTCACTTCTCTTCAAAATGGACCAAAGTTTTTTGGTCTATATAATGTATTTTTTTTAATTTCATGAATCTGCTGTATTAATGAACCCAAATTTGCATTTCAAGCTTTTGGCAGTTTTTCTTGTACAAGTATTTTTCTATATACTCTGTTTTCTCTCAAATATTTTTGAATATCTTCTATCTGGAAATTCTGGGCTTCTTACATAATAGTAGCAATATAACATTTCCTTCTTATCCTCAATAATCCACTCTATCATCTTTAGGCCTGTCAACTTTTGTAATTTCTGTGGACTATTAATTCCTTCTACAACAGGGGGGGATCATACTCCTGAACCTGGCCTAACCCCATCATAGGAATGCTTCCACATCCTGAGGATTCTATGCTTTCATTTTTTCCAGTCTTGCACCAGAGCACCTAATAGGATTGATCATTTTTATCCTGGTAATTGTACACACAGCTGTATTTTTTTTATTTTTAGCCTACTTCTGTAATGATACATGCTATATACTAAAAACTAATAAAACTTGAAAAAAACAACTACTATAAAACATTACAGGAAAAACACACCAACAACCCTCAAAAATTCTGGTCCTCAATAAATACCCTACTACACCCAGGAAAATGTGCCACCCCTTCCACAGTATTGCCAAACAACCTAGACAACATCCCCACCCCATTTAACAAATACTTCACTGAAACTATCTAAGCCCTAGCCAATACCCAAAACACCAACACCCACCCAAAAACAACAACATCCCCACCCTTTCTAATACAGATAACACCACCCTCAGTTTTTCCCTAAAACCAGTCACCATGAAAACAATCGCTAAACTCCTCAAAATCTGAAACCAACACTAGCAGTTGACAACCTGCAAGCAGAATTCCTACAGATTACTGCAGAGACCATAGCCTATCCCGTGTCCATCCTCATCAACAGGTCTGTAACTGAATGCAAAGTACCCCACTCATGGAAAATATCTCACATAACACCACTGCACAAAGGGAGCCATTCCCTTGAACTTTCTAACTAGCGCCCCATAGCAAAACTATCACCCATATCAAAAATTCTAGAGAGAGTAGTCCATTCATACCTATTGCATTACCTCCTACAGAACAACCTACTATCCTCTTTCCAGCATGGATTTAGACCTTCCCATAGCACAACCACAGCATTGCTGTCATTCTCCAACACTGTTAATAACCATAGAAACAATGGCCTGGTCATATCCTCCATATTCTTAGACTTATCCAAAGCCTTTGATATGGTCAACCACACAATGCTCCTTGAAAGGCTAGCCACTCAACACAAACTCATCCAACCTATCCTGGTTCAGTAACTGTTTATCTAACCGTCAACAAGCAGTACTGTGGCAAAACCAAATGTCCCCCTACTGCCAGTAACCATAGGTGTCCCTCAAGGGTCCATTCTCGGCCCTCTGCTATTCTCATTATTTACTAACCAGATTGCATCAGCTTCACCCACTGCTTCTATAGTTCAATATGCAGATGATGCCACTATTATATGTGCAGCACCCACCCTCGACAAACTAAAAACCATCACCCAAAATAACTTTACCCTAGCAGAAGATTGGTTCACCAACATCAAACTTTTACTTAATCCCAAGAAAACTAAACTTATTCTCTTCAGCCCCAATAGATCTCCTCCCATAGAAAATAATTTTACCATAATATCCAAAGACAATACTAGAATTACTCCCAACATCGCACACTAAGCTTCTAGGCATAGAAATTGATAATAATCTCAAATTTGACATCCATTTTGCCCAAATAATCAAAGTTAACAAAAAGATTGGACTCCTTTATAGGAACCACCAATTCATGACCAGGCGCACGAAAGCCACCATAGCTAGGACCCATCTATTATCCATACTACTATATGCTTCCCCAATTTTAACTAACCTTCGCCATACAGAACTCACCAAAATGGAATCTTGCTACAACAAGATTGCCAAATTTGCTACTGAAGCCACTCATAGATCCCATCACTGTCTAGCCCTTAGACAGCTCATCTGGCTTGAGTTCCCACAAATCCTCCTACTCAACCAACTTACCATTGCACATAAGATCTACTACCATCCTATGAAAACTCTTTCCCTGCAACAATTAATCCAGCCCTACACTCCCCTCCAGAAAAGTAAGATCTACACGCCGGAACCACATAAATGTCACTAAGCACAAAAATGAGGCTGGCAAATCCCTGTTTGCATGCTTCATTGCCAAACCCTGGAATATTCTACCAGATCACCTAACCTCAACATCCTCTCCTCACCTCTTCAAAAACCTCCTCAAAACCCACTACATACAAAACTGGCTATGTCCATGTCTTTCCCCAGGCTAGATCATAACTACTCACTGCTACTGGGTCTCTCCCAACTATGCAATGTTGGCATGGTTCTCCACCTCCACTCTCTTTGCCTTCAAACTGAGAAACAAAAAGAAAAAAAACACTCACCGATACTTACTATACACATTGCTAGGTTACTAATGTATGCTCAACTGTAAAAGAACTGCCAGTACTATTATATCCTGTCAATGCTTATTAACCTACTGTAAGTGGTTTCAACTGAAATGAGCTACTGTATGACTATAGTACTATTATATCCTGTCAGTACTTAGTAACCTAATGGCTTCAACTGAAATGAACTCCAGTATGACTCATGTATTATGTGAATGTGTATGACTTATTCTGTGAATGTGTATCTATTGTACTGTATTATTAGTGGAGCTTTTTTTCCCGGGCCTCCGCTGAAAATGGACCTGTGTCCAGTCAGACGTTCCCGGTAAACAAATGTAAAATAAAAATAAATAATATAAATAAAGTTTATATATCAGTGTTTTCTTGGTGAGATTTTGGAAAGAAAGGATTCTCCTCATGAAGATAATCACAAAGACTTGAGGATGAATTCAGTTCCAGCAATACTACTCTCCTTTTCTTGCTGATTGTGTGGGCCTAAGATCAGCTATCAAAAACAAAGAAATGAGGAAAATCTAAATAACAAACATGTGAACAACAACTTAAATGAAAATAAATTCATTGAATGATCATAGTTAGCCAACAACCAGAAAGTAACACAATGCATAAGGTATGTGAAGGGTATCCTCTTAAATTTGCTCTATTCCCCACTGTAGTATGATCTCGGAGTTGGTACATATAGTTAGAGGGGGTGGGAGGCAAAGCACCCAAGCTTGGATGGTGGTGTTGCAGTTGGCCAACTATGGCCATTCGATTAATTTATTTTCATTGAAGTAGTTGTTCTCTAATTTTACCTTTCAATCTTTCACGTTAGATATTCAGCAAATTGTATTTGTTTTTGCTTTTGATAGCCAAACATCGACTCAATTTTATAATCTCCATTTTTAATTTCTCCAAGTCTTTTGGGTTTCAGAAACCATGATGGGTATAGCCCCCATTCATAAGTCAAATTATGATTAAAGTTTTTGAAATTAGTCATTTCACTCTTTGATATTAGGCAAAAGTGCTCTTCGCAGCACCTGCAGTGCACTCAGAATGACTCCTTCTGCAATTTATGCTAAGTTACATGTGTTGATAGCACATCTAAATAGGACTATAAATTCTTTTTATGAGATCCATTGCTCCTTGTAGTACTGGAACTGTCTGGGTATCCATCTTTCACATCACCCTCATTTCTGTCTGCAAATTCTGGTATTTTATGACTTTGTATCTCTTTGTACGTAAGACACTGTAATCACTGGGTGTAGCACTTTTAATTATCAATGCTACTTTTCTTCTTTTCATGGACTACTATATCTGATTTTATTGTATCTGTTTCTTGAACTGTTGGTAATGGGTGATACCGTGTAATATAAACTTCATCATTCTCTATAATACTTTGCAGCTCATGTATCCAATGTTTCTCATCTACTTCAATATTGTAATGCTTACACAATCTCCAATGCAACAGTCTTGCCACATTATTATGCCTTTCAGTAACAGGCCCTCTGTCATCAGTGTATCATACCTAGCAACAATATGTGTGGCTGTCTTCATTTCTGTTTTACAGAACCTGCATTTAACTGCTTCTCCCACATGCTCAATGGACTTGTAAACCAGTGTATGTAGTCCGCTATCTTATCTGCCAAATTCAACCTTTCATCTTTTGATTTAAATTCACTTCTCCTTAACAATTTCTGTGTTAGATCCTAATCAGCATGAGCTTGTACCAGGAGTTTTCTGTACTTGCAATTGTATCTATGCCTTTTCCACATTTTCTGCCTTCTCATCTGATCCTTCTCTTTGCATTATTTCCTTCATTTTTTGGCATATTAGTTGTTTCCTATATTGATATGCTTCTGCTGAACTCAGCAAGATGGTCATCTTAGACTTGTTCTCTTCATGTTTCAAAACTTTCACTATAATCTTAGTATACACTAACTTTTATATATCATTTGATAAGTGTGAAGCATTTTTCTTGTTTTCCTGTCTAACTGATACAATACATTTTGTGCCCAGTCAGTCACCCTAAAACTATAAGTTAGAATAGGAAGATCAAATGGGTTTATACCTTGGGCTTTGATCCTAGTTTATTTTTTTCAGTATTAATCTTAGTTTTCTAAAATATTCCTTACTGAGATATGTTTACATTTATTCATATTTTATTGCTGATCCTTCATCAGTTCCCATATAATTATACGCTCCCTCCTGCTCATGTTTCTTTATATCACATTTTTGTCCCAGATTGATATTTTCTTTATGCTGCAGCTTTCCTGCTTTGCCACTTTTGCACATTTAACAATTCTTATATCATCTGAGAAAGTTTTGACCACTTCCAGTTGTGCTTTCAGCTTCTCGTCTGACCAGCTATGCAGTTTTAAATCATCTATGGCATATTTAGATTCTTCCCTTTTTTACCATTCATCATTATCACTTTATTTCACTCCATCTGTAAAATGTATTTAATTTTTGGTAAGTTTTTAAACCACTTGTGATACATGATTGTTAAATTTCAGCTGGTAATCTGTGATGACACTGAGAAATTTCATGTGGTTTACATGTTCTATCATGCTGTTGTTAGAGATAAAGAGTGCATGTCATTGTGTTGGAAGACATATGTTTTGGGGTAAAGAGCTGTAATTTAGTTTTTGAGGGTTTAGTAGAAGTTGTGAATTATTTAGCTATGTTTTCATTGATAAGAAGGATTGTTGTGTAAGGTCTTGGAGTTTAGTGGCAGATTTGGCAGAGAAGAGTAAGATCGAGTTGTCAGCATATTGCGGTAGGTCAACATTTTTTGAACGTCGTCGATCACCAACAATTACTGGCAAGAATGTGAAGAAATCATTTTCCAAATTCACTACTTGTACTCTGATTGAGAGGTAGTTATAGAACTGTTGCAGTGAAAAGTCTGTTAGCCTTAAGGATAAAAGTTTGTATAAGAATTCCAGGTGGGAGACAGTACCAAAAGCTTTTGATAAGTCTAGAAAGATTGGTGAGATTGCACTTCAATCATTACTATGAGTGTTGGCAGAATTAAAACATTTTAACAAAGCAATAGCTGTGCTGTCATGATGAGAAAGGAAGCCATACTGGGCTGAAGAAGGAAGATGGTTATTCATTAGATAGTTGCGAAGTTGTTTAGGAATACATTCCCTAATACTTTTGATGAGGGAGATACAATGGCAATTGCCCTATAGTTTGAAAGATGTGTTGATTCCTCCCTTGTGCAGTGAAATAATTATTTTTCATAGCTAGGGAACATTACTTTCAAATATGGATCAATTTATCAGAATAGAAACTAGATATTTTATTACTTCAGCTGCTATTTTAAGAAATTCACCAGGTAGATTGTCATAGCAGTTGTAATAGTTGGCTTTAATTTTTTAGATATTTTTTATGTTATCTGAGGGAACTGGTTGGAAAAAGAAAAGTTGAAGGAGGTTATTTGATTAAGTAGGTACAGCAAAAGTTTAATTAGTCATGTGGTTGGTTAATAACTGCAATGTCTGTATAAAGTAGGCATTGAATTAGTTTGCTATGGTATCATTTTGTTTCTGTGTGTTTTGCATTGGCTGTGTAGCTTGTCTTGGACTAATGAGTTTACTAATTGAGACCCATACCAATTTTGGATTATTAGTGTGCATGTTTTGATTGGTTGAGTAACACACTTTCTTATATTTCGTGATAGGTTGTTTTGTTAGGTTTCTTGGTTGTTTATATGACAGTAAAGTATGAGCCATTTTATGTTGTTTACAGATCTTCCATGCTGTGTCTATTTCTTTCATGAGTTGTTTAGTTGCTAAGGATAGCTAATGGGAAGGATTGTCTTGTATTATTTTTATTCTGGGGGGATAGTGTGTTTACAACACCTAAGAAGAGTTCAAAGTAACTGATAAAGATGAAGTAGCTTATAGATGAGTTTTTAAGGAAACAATACCTTCATATGACAATCCAACAGCCTTCCTGACAATAAGGCAGTAATGTTTCAAGTGGATAGAATGACATTTAGGTACTCAGAATCCTAATAAGTTACTTGATGTGCAGTATATAAATATGGGAAAAAGTCTTTTTACTGCATTCTGATAGCTCTATTTTCATACCTCTGTTACCATGGAAGATATTTAATTGATTATTAAACCTCAAATAAATAATACTCCAAATTATTAGTGTAGCTAATTACCAGAACATTTATTGACTGATTGGCTAACTTTAAATAAATAACTAGTAATATACATTCCTGCTACTGTGGAGTCTGCAGTATCCATTTGATAAATATCAGTGTTTCTGCTAAAATGTGGTTGAACTTGTTTTGCACCAAGTTAAATACAGCTATTTGGAATGTTTTTTTTTTCCTCAAATAGGAAGCTGAATGTTTATACATAAAACTCTTCTCATACCCTGAGAAGAGAAAATAATGTCTGCTATCACTTGTATCACTCAATTTTTCCAGCTGCACTTGCTCTATTTATATTTCTAGAACTCATGGATTAAGGGACAAGTGAGAAATGAAACTGCTGAAAACAGGTAATACCCATATGCTGTACAACCTGTGCATTCTACATCTTTTATCACTTTGATTAAAGCAAGTGGTTAGAAGACATTTTTTCTGTTTAAAATCAAATTTTGCAAACAAAACAAAGGTAAAAGAAAAGGAGTCACTTAGCACTGACAAAACAGATAATATACTGGTAACTCTCTTTTAGAGATATGAAATTCATCTAAGAAAACACATACACGTGCAGGCGCACAATGTTTTATGTATTTATTTGAATATAAATGTTATTGAGTGACACTGTCATGACAGAAAAGAAACTTTAAAGTAGATGTTAAAGGTGTTAATTCGCCAGGCAACAATATAAAATACAGAGCTGAAAACACAGCCTTGCTATACTTCTGTCAGAGGGCCTGCAGTGTTTCTTATATTCTTTGCTGAACTCATGTACTGAAGTTACAAGGAGTTTAAACACCATAGAAATTAAATGATAATGCTGAAGTCTGTGTTAAAATGTAGCTGTTGAGCTTGTCTAGCTGATGAGTAAGAAATGAAAAATTGATATGGCCTAAAATTATAGCATATGTGCTGGATGAAAGATATGATTTTTGTGCACGTTTGTGTGTGTGTGTGTGTGTGTGTGTGTGTGTGTGTGTGTGTGTGTGTGTGTGTGTGTGTGTGTGTATGTATATTAATGACTCGGCGTGTGTCTTCTTTATGTATGCAGGTATGATAAAGATAAGTAGTTAGTACTGACCTGATGTGCGGTACACCAAAGACACCGGTTTCATCAGCAGTAAGTACTAAAATTACAGCACTCTATGATAGGAAAGTGATATACTTGATAATAACAATAAAAAAGAAAGAAAAGAAAACAGAATTAAGCTTTTTACACCCTATGCTACACTTTTGAGACAGTGGAGTATAATATCATGAGGGTTTGGTGCACAACTCTGCAATGTTTAACTATAGACTTAAGAAGTAGGCACAGATCTTTTAAAAGCTGCAAAGCAAAACAGAGGCAGCAGGATTCCAGTACATTGTTACACCTTAAGTAGCATGTATGTTGTAACAAAAGAGGAAAACCAAAACAAATTGCACTACATTCTCTCCATGTGATAATAATATTCGCCACTCAGTTTGTCATAAGTTCAGTAATATTATAGGAAATACCTTGAGTGGATAACAATATAGCAATAACCCACGCCTGGGTGTGGGTAATGCTAAATTTACCCACGGTTGGCGTGGTTTGGTCCCGAGGGCGAAGCCCGAGGACCAAACAAAGCCAACCGTGGGTAATTTTAGCATTACCCACACCCAGAAGTGGGTTATTGCTATTATACCATGACATTATTTAAGAAAAGAAACTGTTACTTTTCTTAAATAATGGCATAGTATAATGCCTGTTTACTGCCCTTCCGCAGATGTCTGGCATCCGTGGCAGTTCTGATGTACTGCGGCGCCTGCGCGGTACATCAGAGTTGTGAGCAAAGCAACGGAGAAAGCAAGATCTCCGTTGCTTTTTAATGTTTCGCTATGTTAAATGAGTTTAACATAGCGAGACAGTTTAAAATAAGCAGCGGACATCTCTGTTGCTTATTTTAACTGTCTCGCTATGTTAAACTCATTTAACATAGCGAACACTAAAAAGCAACAGAGATCTTGCTTTCTCCATTGCTTTTTAAAACACTGTCGCTATGTTAAATGGGTTTAACATAGCGAGACAGCTTTAAAATAAGCAACGGAGATCTCCGTTGCTTATTTTAAACTGTCTCGCTATGTTAAACCCATTTAACATAGCGAGACAGTTTAAATCGAGTTATACTAATGGAAAAAGTCCGGGCGACGGACCTTTTCCATTAGTATAACTCGATTTACAACGGGCACGCTGGCCAATCAGCGTGCACGTTTTGGGGGGATCATGGTATAATAGGAAACACTTCCTAGTTATAATATTCACCTCATTGCTAAACACCACAACTACTGTGCTCTTAACTACATACATAAATTGTTCTAATAAAAAGATTAATTAGATCACTCCATCTACCCAGTCAGCAAATAAATAAATACCATGAGTAAAAATTAAAATTAATTAAAATTAATTTATTTAAATACCCAAATTAATAATGTAATATCATGTAGTTAAGTACCTCTTTATCAGTACTATTTCACATTTTAACATCAGTCCGTTATTTAAATTTCCATTAACTTGATCAAGTAATTTTCAATGGTTTAACCCCATTTAAACTATGTGCAATCATTTGACATGACAGCTCATACATATCTGGAGTGATTTTATATCTCAAAGGTTATATAATATGTTGAACAGATGTGCTGGTTAATAATGCTACCTGCAGTGAAACATTTGCATTGGGCATCTCTAAAGTCAAGGTAAGAGGTTATAAAATTCAAGAATTTTTTCCTTCTACATTCGAAGTGCTGAACACAGTGTTGCAGAGAGGCATGTTTTCAACATATAAGTTACTCTTCTTAACAATGAACCTCATTCTTGCTGTCATTTAAATTAAGTAGAGCAATGGCATAATGCCATTCTGTATTTGTTTATCCACAGACCTGAATACATGTGTCAGTATAACTGCAGTTCTGATCTTCAGCATTTCTCATTCGGTTTAATAAAGTATTGGCCACTGAAATGAATGCAAAGCTCTGCCAGTTACTCTGTAACTTAGGAAAATGTGAGTTACAAGTGATGCTGAACATTTCAAAACATTGGATTGGGAGGATCTGGAAATATAGTTAGGAGAGAATATATATTTCTGAATATTAGCTCAACATCAAAGTTCATAATAACATGATCTCAAAATAATAGGACACAAGTCACAGCAGTGGATGACTAAGAACAAATGAATATGCCTCATAATATCCTACTATATGTTTGGCTTCAATCATTTTTTTCTTTTAATGTTAGTCTTGTCAGTGTTTAATATGCAGTCATTTTTCTTTGAAAAATGTAAGCTTCAATATTTTACATTTTTCTACTGAAGCAAGATAAGCTTTCAACCACAGGTTGCCTCAAATAAAATATGAACTGCCCCACAATATTCTGTGCATGCTTGAAGGCATATAAAATTACAAACCCATATGTTTCTTTAGAGATTATAAGGTTAGTCATATGTAATAGAGGTGCTTTCAGTGCCATATAACTTCTGCATTAACATGATATTTTAGAGTTGGTCAGCAGAGCCACAAATTAAGTTGTTTTCAACTATACCATTTTGTCATTGCAGCCATGTATTGAAAATTATGCATTTCATGCAGTGGGGCTAACTACACATATTTGAAAAAAAAATCACTGTATGTTTACTGTTGTTGTGTTTCACATTGCCAAGTTTTACCTGCAGTGATAAGAACAACGTTTTGCCTACAGTAATAAGAATACTTGCAGATGTTGTGGCTTTGTCTATGTGTCCTTTGCACCTGTGGTTTTTGTTTGTATTCTAATAAAACTTGTGCAGTTCATTGTGTTTGATTTGTAACTGGTGATTCTTAATAATGCTGATATTAATCTACTAGACAAAATATAGAATGACATGTTATCATCAGCCATGGGCCAATGAAAATAAATTTTTAAAAAATATATAATTTGTGTATAAGACATGCCGATGTCTTATACTAGTAGTGTTTCTTTGGGTTGAATTGTTTTGCAATTATCAATAAGTAGCTATTTTTTCAAACATTTTTATACATTCTAACAAAATTAACTCTCATGCATCTTGAGATAGTCAGTCAGGCACCTTCTTAATGTAATGAATAATGTATCCCAAAGCTAAACCTGTGCTGTGACATGAATTATTATAACTCATAAATGCAATAGCATTTCTTAAGATCAGAATACTGCAATAGCTTACCATATTATTCCTTTACTGAACATACATATTGAAGTAATATAAAATACTTTAACTTCTTTTGGATTGTGATAATTACACTGAAATATATATAAAGCTAACTGCTACAGCATCAGTGATTGTCTGTAAGTGTGTTGTTGTTTCAGAATTTAGTTTGCCTTTGTAATTTTCATGTCATATTATAGACATATGTCAAATTAAGAATTTAATGATCTTCTCAGTGAGTGGAACTGAAAAAAAAAAATTGCAGTGTGATATTTTGTACTTATGGGCAGTGAGGCTATCTTGTACTGCACAAAAGTACAGCAAATAATAGAACATACTTGCAGAGGTAAATATTTTAATTAAGTAGTGCATTACAGCTGTAAAGGGTGCCATAGTTAAAAAGCTTGAAATGCAAAGGACACACATACAGGATGTGATGCACTGCATATAAACAAACTAATATGTACTCGGGCACAGAAAATGCAGATAATGGTTGAAATTTCTGAACAGGAACAGAAAGGCATAGCACTGTTTATGCTTACAACCTAAATCCATTATAAGCATGTTTGTATATTACTAGTATTTGTGTCATAGTTACATTATATCTATACACACATATATATTTTTTCTTGCTGGCATAATGGAATTCTTATATGATACAATCAAATCCACCAGAGTGTCAAAGTATTACATAGTGTAGAAGACAGCATACATGTATATAAATATATCCATGACACTATGTTAAGCAGACATAACATTCGAGTTTAGGGTATCTACATTTCTTTACTAAATTGCTGTCTTTTTTATCAACAAACCCATAAAATAATACAGTACACATTGTCCAACTGTATGTCAATTACCATTCTGGACTAACTATGATGAAGTGTTTTTTGTTTTGTGAAACCCCTTTCCTGTTCTTCATTGACAGTGCTTGCTGCCCGCAGGCACTGTACTGTTAACCTTACCCATCACTGCATTCATATAAAAGTACCAGAAGTCCACAAACCTGTAAAACTTATCTGTAATTCTTTCAAAAAAGCAGCAACATCTGAACATTGTTGTTATACTTTTAAGGCATTTTGGAATGTGTGTGTGTGTGTGTGTGTGTGTGTGTGTGTGTGTGTGTGTGTGTGTGTGTGTGTGTGTGTGTGTGTGTGTGCGTGAGCGTGCGTGCGTGCGTGCATGCATGCGTGTGTGTGTGTGTGTGTGTGTGTGTGTGTGTGTGTGTGTGTGTGTGTGTGTGTGTGTGTTGGGAATGACTGCTCTCCTGTATGCCCACAAACCTGCTGATTAGATTTACTAATATGAAGATCAGTGTATCACACAGTAGGGGGCAATGCTCCAAGCTAGCTCAGTCTCAGAACTGATACCTGTTCTCTGTATTTTGCATGTAAATTATCACTGTTTCAAGGATAATCATTATTGTCCTAAGACATTTAATGTCACCCTCACAGAGCAGTACTTCCATTGTATTCTTGCATTTCTGAATTTTTGTTGGGTACGTTACTATTGTTTCTTGAATATCTAATTTATGCTTTTTAGGTTTAAATTCTAATAAGCCTTAGTCTGGACTGTGGGTTGAGCTGGTGCTTTTTAATTTTAAACAGAAATGGGTAACTCTTTTATTGTTACTTGTCTGTGTACTTGTTTGTTAGTCTGCTTACTGTGTGGGTGGTCTGAGTGCATGAATGTAACTACTGTCTGTTTATTTTAACTGTGGAGCTTTTCTCCCCGGCCTCCGCTGAAAATGGACCTATGTCCAGTCGGACACTCCTGGTCAACAAATATAAATAAAATAAATAAAATAAATAAATAAAATAAAATATGTTCCAAATGCATACATTCATGTACAAAGACCTCAAAACACAGTATTACATATTACTGAATGAACAGCACAAGTATTCAGACATAATATAATCACATAACCTGTAGTTAAAAAGTACTAAAATTAAAAGGAGAATTGAAAACATTTCAGAATGAAAAGAAAGAATAAACATGATGCATGTATTGTTCACATTTACAAGGTATTTGCTGATAATGCTTATAGCAGTATTTGATAGAAGAATTCAAAACATGTTTCATGAACTGAATCACCAGTAAATTATTATTGTGTAATTGGAACAATATAATTTAATACTTTATTATGTGTCTCTGTGCTCTGCTAAACATTTTTCCTGAAGCACTTGCATCTTCTTGAATAGGTTTTTAGTTTAGATTTAAAACCAGGTCATGTTATATGTTCACAGATATTTTTTTTCAGGAATGTGATTCCACAAAACTGGCTTGATATTGCAAAATGCCTTTTTACCTACAACTATCCTGTACTTGTTAGCAAAAGTGCATTACAACTGTAGCTTATAAAGGAGTAAGATTAGTACTGAAAACTAATTTACCTTCGAAAGATGGGCAGTTTGAAATATGAATATTTTGATCGGCAGCATTACTAGTACAAGGGTAGCCTTATTATCTATACATAACCAGAAGAACTTGTTTATAAGCTCATAGCATTGCATTTGTGCATTAATAAGGTAGTTAAAGCAACATATCTTATTTTCAGTGATTTATAACAAGGATGTGTTGCTTGAGAAGAGTAGTGTAATAGTAGTATAATAACTGGGAGGCTGTATTCAAGCTTGGGTATGATTATATTCCTAGCAAAAGCTAGAAGTGCCTTTTGTGACATATGATGTGATACTCTTTAGCACATTTTAACATATGAAAGAGCTGTGTTTGTCATTGTCTGTGAACAGAGTTTAAGCAGCAGGGTGGTATGAAAGGGCCAAGTTATCTTTACTGTGTGACTGTAGAGATGAGGATGTCCAATGGATTTTTGATGGCATAGTAGTGTTTCCTGTTCAATGGTTAAGGGCAGTGTTATGTGCTTGTTTCTGGTTGAGATAAGAAAATATCACTACTGATTTCTTGGAGTTCAGCTGTAGTTTGTAAGATGGGAACATTAGTATATCATTGCGAACAGAATTCAGTCCAATGATGGGATACCTGAAGTAATACCATTAATGTAAAATGAGAAGTATGGGGGCAGGGGCTAAGACAGAACTCTGTGGTACTCCACAGCTGAAGCTTCCTGTTTCGGAGAGTGCAGAGGTTATACTAAGTTGGAATGTGTGGTTCTCAAGATAAATCTTCAGTCAAGTGACTGTGTTATGTCCAAGGTTGAATGTGTCCAGTAAGGCAAGTAAGAGAAAGTGGTTGACTGTTTTGAATGCTCTAGTCCTATCTTTGAATATGCCTGCAGTAGAAACTCTAGATTCTAGCTGTTGCCATAAGATTGGCTCTTATGATTCCAGAACCACTTCAAAACCCATGATGGGCATTACATCTTAAAGTCTGTCATAATTTAATTACAGAACTGATGTCTGAATCTAAGCTCACTGTATATGTTTAAACAAATAATTTAGCATACTACATTCCAAAAACAATCAGTCAAGATTGTTCCATTTTGCTGTTGCATAACTATATCTGCATAACTATATCTTTCACAAAAAATGTAAGAGAAAATAAGGACTGTGCACTGTAGAGGTTTGCAGAACAGCTGTTTTCAGGGAGACATTTTAGAAGGTGATTTTTTTTATAGCAGTTACCCCTGGATTAAGAGACAAGATAGATCATCTTAAACTGCAGATGGCACATAATTATAAAGTTGCCTCTCACACCTATGATGGTGCATGAAAAACTGCTTTAGAAATTTTGTAGTGGATTTTCTTAAACAGTGTGGCCTACAGAGGCATATAGCAAAAATAAAATGCTGGAAAGAATAAGCAGACAGACAGAGGTTAGACTGAATCTCATCAACAGTTCTAGGCACAATGAATCCACTCTAAGCAGGCAGAGTCAGTGGTTAACCTGATATTGCCCATACAGCTTCAGCCATATTTCCTTACTTTAACTTGCATTTATAGACTCAGATATTCAAAGGCACCTGAGTTTCATGGCCATTCTTGTCTTGTCAGTAATCTCCCTCAGGCAGAACTTCATTTCTTCTGGAAGGCCATAGCAGTCAATCCTGGTGAAAATTTGTGAATACTTACCTAGTCAACTAGTTTATGTTTAAAGGAAGATAGTGATTTGAATTGCTTAATACATAGGGTAAGTTTATCCCAGAGGTTTTGTATGCATTGCGTTATGAACTTCTCCCTCCATTGTATTTTATTTACCTAGTCTTGTAAGAGATATTTGACTCACATAGAAACAGGAGGTCCAGTGCAATTGGATCTGTAATGGCATTATAAGCAAAACAGAGATCTCTATAAGGCATTGAATGAGGGTGTAGACTTTCCAGCCTCTCTTGGTAGCTCAGGGACTTTAGACCCGTGATATTTTTGTCCAGGAATATCCGGGGTATTCCTTCTTGCTTGATATGTTTAGTGAGATAGGCTGCACTTGATAATCAGTCAATGTTGAGTACAAGGGGATGATCACCTGCTTAGACCCTGAGGATATTCCTTTGTCAATCAGTTGGGCTGAATAATAGGATTTCCTGACAACTGCTGTTACATGATGGAAAAAAGAGAGGGAGCTATCAATCAAGGTCCCCAACAACATGTTTGTTTTGTTTTGTTTTGTAGAGATGTGTTGTCTAGATAGTATGATGATAGGAAGGGGTTGTCTAGCATAAGTCATTATACTTACACTTAGTTTGAGTCCATTTTTAGTACAAGAGTTTAAATGGGCAAATTACATTCTACAGGGTTTGCATACAATAGGATGGCTTGCCAACAGCCCTCAGTTTCCAGTCTTCTACAAATTTTCTTGACCAGAGGTTGCTTCTCTCTACTTGGAGATTTGAGAAGTAGTTATCAAAAAGGACAGGTTCCAGCACTGGTTATGTATTGAAAGTACTGCAGCTTATTGACTTATTCCTAACTTTAGGCACATTACTGGAGTGGCTTACCTAATGTTTCCATTCAGACTAGCAACCTTTAGCCTATTCACACCTCACATATTTCAGATTACAGCAGAATTCCACTAAAAGTACCAGATGAAATGAGAAAGACCAGACACTGCATGCACAACATTATTTTAATCAATGGTTGTCAACTAGAAGTGTCACTGTGTAACACAATGTTTGCTAAGTCAAGTACACGAGCTTGATGGTGCAGTATCATTTGTTTAATTTCTGGTAAATTAGGCTTTTATTCAGTGATTGTCTCTGTTCTCATTTTTGAGTGCAGTTACCCTAATTTGGATGGAAAGCTGCCTTCTGCATTGGGACCACAAATTGTTTAAAGTAAGACTCCACTTTTTAAATTTTTCTCATAATCTGATAGCAGATATTTGTGAAATATACAGAAACTGTAAAGTCATAACAAATTGTGATGACTGTGAGCAAATATATATATATATATATATATATATATATATATATATATATATATATATATATATATAGTTTGTTATCAAAAAGGAGTTCAGATTGGATAGCATATTGTTTATTTATAAGTATTGTAAGTCAAAAAGGCTGATCATAGAAAGCTGCTATTCAACAAAACTGAATAATGAAATTTCTCACAGTAAACTTTAGTTTAAGCAGACTAAGTAGATATGTGCCAAAGCCACTATTTTCTTCAAGAAAAGAGACAACTGATTTACTAAACAGAAACAGAAAAGGTGAAAAGTGCAAAGGATAATTAAAAACAACAACAAAAAAAAAACCAGATCATTAGTACATGAAATGAAAAATGTCACTACAAATTCTGTATCGTCAGCATCACGGATTTAAATAATCACTGGCTGCATCATTGGGCCATCTGAGCATCTATATTCATTTAATGCAATAGAACTGTTAATATTACTAAGAGCCATATCGCTCAAGTGTACCTCATTACGAGGAACGTACCTCATTTGGGGTCTTAAAAAGTTCATGTTCCTCAAAGTTCCATATTGAAAGGGTCTGGCACACAATCTGTGGTAGGAATTTTTTAAGTAATATCCATGGAAAATAGAAATAAATCATATTAATTCACTAAAACATGTTTTTTATAAGTAAAACCTGCATATTTTAACCATCCTATGGCACTCCTAATTGAAGTTGTCAGTAAGCCATTAGTATGTGTTCTACATTTTGCTCATTTGTTCCACATTATGAAGGCTGGTGTTCCTCATTTTCAGTATGGAAGGTTGAGAGCTATGCTAAGAGCAATACACTGATATCTTTTTTCTCACCTTGGGTGGTAGAAGATGAAGGATGTAGCCCAAAAATACAGGCTACTTAGGAACTGTATATAGCAGAACAAGAATGTTAAGTAGGTATTTCCAGACACAGGCATACCTTCTGATAATCGTAAGAAACATTTACAAAGAAATGAAGAAGTAATCAAAAGTTAGCTTGCACATCTCGGTTCTTTGTTAGGTGACTGTAATTTTCGAAATATACTGCTTCAGAAACTGAAATACATATTTAAAACGGTATACAGTCAAGCTATTGACAACTGTTTCTTCAACTGCTGAATGACTGGAAAAATTGTGCAGAAATGCCTTTCAGTGACAGCAGAGTTTTCCCTTTTCTCTTTTTGTTGTGCAGCCTCAGAGTAGGTATTTATAATGTGTGTGTGTGTGTGTGTGTGTGTGTGTGTGTGTGTGTGTGTGTGTGTGTGCATGCGTGCTTGAGTTTTTTGAAGGGGGAGGGGAGGGTGAACTTCATTCCCTGCAAAAAAAGTTTTTGAGGATTTTTAAATTTTTCCTGTCTATTGCCAGTTGAAGAAATGGATGTCGATAAATCAATATAAATCTTAGAACTTTTACTCAGGAAAAGACAGATGCAAGGCTCTTTAACAAAGATATCACAGTGAAAAGTTTGTATAGAAGATGCCAAGAAATTTCAGAAAAGTAAGGAAATGACAGCAGATACAGAAAAGATAGATCCAGCAGAATATCAAAAGCAGAAATAATAAATAAAAAATGTCACAAATTAAGACAGGAAAAAAAGAGTGTCAACATACATAAGCTGTAAGAATCAATCATCACACAGAACTGGTTAGTACATGCACAAGTCCATATCAGAAACAAAAATAAATATAGCGCCAGATGGATCAACCAACATACTGGATGAAGGTATCTACAATCCTTTCAAAGCCAGGATGAAGGTGAGAATCTGTGGTCATACAGGTAAATGTTCACATTTCTGTAGTATCATTCCGTTTAAATGGATTCCTCCAAACAGGTGTAAACCTGTCAAAAATCATGTATCTAAGGCAAAGGCTGTATCTACTCAGCTACCCTACAAGAAATGAAGTAAAAGCTATCATTCAGATCATAAACAAAATACAAGAACCCCTTTAAAATAGTTACATGCTAGATACTTCTGTAAGTAAGCTATTTAAAGAAATGGGAGTATTAAAAAATTGCAAGAGAAAACTCTATTCTGAAGAATCAGTCCCTCCAGTAATTTATAATTACAAAAAAATCCACTTCTAGCTGTGAAAAAAACAACTGGAAAAAAAACGAAGGCATTAGGAAATAACTGACACAGCAGAAAGGAGACAAGATACAATCCTTAGGTGTGGCCAGCAAAGAAAACCAGATTATATTAGAATGTAAAAAAAGATTATGCATCCAGAGTACAAAGCAGAAGAGGGAAGATATAATACTAGCAGCTAGGACATTGTGGAAATGCCAAAAAAGATGGTCTCAGGAATACAGCTCATACTGAGGTGAAATGTTAAGAGATAAACAGGGTTGAGCAACACAAATGTTTTGACTTTTAAGTGGCAGGTATATGAATGTCTGAATTTCAGTGAGAGAGATTGAGAGATTTTTTATGCAGTGGAATGCAGTCTGAAGGAAGATTGAATGTGTGAGTTTGAGAAGTAGTGAAGAAAAGGGGAAGGAATGTGGGTTTATAGCACAGGGTGGCTGGTGGGTGAGAGTGCAGATCTAAAATGCACCAAGTATCCAGAAAACATTTTGAGATAAAGATTTATCTAATGCTAGAAACAGGTAACAAAGGGCAGAGGTATGAAAGATACTTTGCCCAAATTGAGTGGGAAGGATGAAAGGAAAAATCACAGGAAGGAGACTGCAAAAGTGAAAGAGAACTAAACAATATGACAATATAGTAGGCATGACTGTAAGTGGCAGACAGAAATAAAAATCATATTTTATTTCTGTCATAAATAGGAGTTGAGGTGGAAGAAGGGAGACAATGACAAAGTAAGAAGGATGTATAATGTTATTTTAAATAAATTAGATGCCATTGTTTGGTTTATTTTGGAAACATGCATGTCATAGCTGAGTATGTAAAAATGGAAAATTGGCAAGCCGAATTAAAAATACAGAACCAGCAACCAAAGTTGGAGATGTTAAAGGGAAGGTGGACAAGCAGAAATATTAGTTACTGGAGATTAAGTTGAGGCTTGTCAAACTGAATTTAAAACTGGATGACCTGGTAATTAGATCCTGAAGGAATAATTTTGAAATAACATATGTAAGCATCAGGAATGGATAGGATGATATATTTACCTTTTTTTGTTTGTTTATGTGAGTTTTTCCAACATGGTCTAAGTACAGTACATGTCATTTTCAACATATGTGCTTTGAAGTTAATTGTACTTTCTTCAGCAAACTGTATTCCTGTTGCCCAAGGTATTTATCATGGTAAATTAATTTGCATTTAATTTGAAATGTGTCATGCACAATGCCCGCTAACAATTGTGTCAGTCAAAGTCCATAGATCATGTTCAAGTGCTAGCATGTAAGCTTTAGGCTGAGTTGCTCTTATGATAACATATAGTGGATACAGGAGAAGCTCTTGAAATTGACTAAGCAGTGCCTCAGGAACTAAAAATTGACTCAGAGGTCCTAACACAAGATGTGAAAGTTTGACGAGGTAATACTGCCTTCTTCTTGGGGGAATCCACATGAATGCCAAATCACTTTCTTGGAGGACATAGTGTCCTGCTTACTTTTCTGCCATGTATGTGGATACTCCCTCAGCCCCATCAATCAGTATATTCAATGTGTGTCTTTTAAATCCTTACTTGTGAATGAACAGAAGTTGAGATGGATGCCATGTGTGCAACAATACTGCACATGATGACCATCATGGCAATGCTCCTGCCTCAGAAATTTCTATGTACTGCTAAAGTTCCTCATGGATACCCTGTAGAACTCCACAAATCTCTGCTTGACTCTCTCTGGAAGATGCCCTGCCCTGAACTATGTCACAGCTCCTTGGGTGTAGTGCAGATCAGGCCTTTTGTGACACTGGAACTAGCTGTGAAGGATCAGCTTGCATCACCAGAGATTCAGTTTGCCTGCAAGAAAGAGGGGTTGAGATGTGGAGTAGCTCCCTACCTTCTATTTAGAGGACTTACTTGTTATACCCAATGTGTGAGAATGTGAGTGACTGTAGAGGTATCATCCTCCCAGATGCATACTTAGAACTATTCTATTTGCAATCATGCTTCTTGCAATGCTAATGTCGGAAGCCATACTGTAAAATTCCTCATAATTTTTCAATACTGATTCATTCCCTTATGGCCTAACAGAGTTATTGGATAGCATCTAAGTCATGGCTGACATACCTCTCAACCTGAAGGCATTAAAAATAAATACAAAAGCCCTTGACAAGTAATACATCCAGCCAAAAATCTAGATATCTAATTAGCATAAAATTTGAATACAAAATAACACCTAACTTCCCATTTCCAGTAGGTAGATGGAATATTACTCAACAGTACATGTTGAAAAAGTAAAATGACAAAAAAATGATGGAAAAATATAAGCATGTTATAAAAGACACAGAGTAAAATCTATAGAATAACTCATTCCCTCCAGTACAGCTCTTTTGAGTGTGTACTTTTAACTACTAGTGGGTATGGCTTGAGCTTTTAAAAATGAAGTTATCACCTTACAGTTCAAACAAATATGCATATCTTTGGAACTGTAAGTGTTACTAGAGAATTGTAGATTGCAAACTATTCAGGATAAATTGATCTTTACATTAGTTGCATTCATTCAGTTTGATGCTTTAAATTGGATTTTATAAGCTAAAATAAAGGTAGTGAATATTAATTTTGTAATGCTGTACAGACATCTTATGATATCTCAGTAACCATTCAAGCAAGACATATATTGACAGCAGGATTTTCTTCATACATCTATAAGCTTTCATATGAAGCTTTGCAGGTCTGTCTGTTTTTCCTGAATGCTGAGATATTTAGAGAAATATGAAAATGCTTACAGTGCAAATAAATAGTATACAAATGCTATTCAATATCTCTTTAGTTGCATTAGACAGAGGTCAAATATCAATACAATTGTTTTTGCCATCATGTATGCTTTAAGACAAAATCTTCTGATACCTTGTATGTAACACGGTTTTGGAATTATTAATGCAAATATCAGCTAGCAATATTTGATGATTATTTGATGCCTAGAGGCGTCAATAGGAGGTAACTGCAGAAAAGCTTTGAGACACACTTGGCTGTAATGGAACTGTATTGAAAATTCCACCACACAAGTTCATTTTTGCTTCTGAAAAAAGGAAAATGTAAGATGTATGTCCTTGCTCTTTATAAACTATTTTAAACTTTTAACATTCCTCCAAAACAGTGACAGATAAGAGGCATGAAGGCTCCACAGATATAAGAAATATGATACTTTCTGAAATGTTGCTGTCTCTTAATAATGATTTTAGCAACATTTCTTTAGACTGCCAAACTGCGATACATGTTCATAATGCCAGATGCAGATTACATTAATGCATGCATTAGATGCACTAATGAATGGTATATCAGCAACTTACACCATCTTATAATACAGTGCGCAAATTAATTCTGAAAATATTTTTCTAACCTGTAACCCATTATAACATCACAAGTTGGGTAAAAGATGCAGTATGTTTAATTTGTGAAGCATGAAAAAATGTTCATAACATGTTGGTTCCCTTCACCATTATGTTCCTAAAACTGTACATCTTAACATAATAACATTACTAGTTTGCCTTCAAAGTACAGAGTGAAACATGGCAAATATATTACAGCATATGTTGTTTTGATTAGTCAGCAGGTAAAATACTGCATCAAAAATTATGCAGTCAATAGCCAGACATACTGGAGCAAGTCATTTAATTACACGTAGGCATACCTTACTAGTTAAAGGACGGCTTAATAATGAGAGTTACACATAAGCCTTCTGATGAAAGATTAGCTTCAAGCATCATTTCCTAGGTAAAGGAAGATAAAATCACAATCATAGGGCAATCAATGCATGATCAGCATGTTTCTGGCAGATTAAGCAAGGAAGCTTTTTTCATATATCTAACAATGACTTTTTTGTAGTTTTTGCTTTAGCAAGTCAAATGAAAAGGTACTTCAGAGAAATAATTAAATATAACCAAGGTTTGTCAGTAGCTGGAAAAATCTCCCCATAACTCAATAGGGAGAGATGACCCTGCACCACGCCATTAAATATAATGAAGTCTGTTGTTACTCTATCATAGGGAAAAGTATGCAAGAACTTTAGAGAAAAATCAGCTGAAAAGTCAAACTTATGTGAGCAACCAAATTTCATCAAACTTCAAAAAATTCCTTTACCAACTAACATATTCGAAAAATGAATATACAAGCAACTCACTGAATACAACAACATGAATGGCCAACTAGCAGACACGCAACATGTTTTAATGCCAGCGTTCATCATCCTCACTTCTATTTGTAAGGTCACTTTTATATATGAGGAAGTGATATAGTATTGTTTTAAGGCTTAATTCAGTGACACCAGGCAAATAGGTAAGTTCAGTGGAAAATGAGAACCCCTTTTATCAGGTGACAAGGCAACACTTTTAGATCAAGTGATGTGCTTAAAGTTACATACTAGGCAAATGGAAGTGGAAAAAATCAACCTCTGGCCATTTGACTATTAGAAGCAGAAGAAGAATGTTTCTGAGCATATCTCAGGCCTTGCATACTGCTGATCATTCATTTCTTCTAAATAAGTTTCAAACCCAAGTTTCTTAAATGACTGAAGAATTACTGGTAAAAAGAAACATTCCAGGCAGCTTTCAACATCTTATCTGATTTAGACATATATTATAAAAGAGCCCCTGAATGCTTCATGGTTATAAGAGCACTAGTGAAATCCTCCAATGCAAACTTCAAGTCCAAATTAGCCACATCTACTAGAGACAATCATAAGGTCTTCTTCACATATGTCTGCAACCTTAAAGGAAGAACCCAGATCTGTTCAGAACTCGTGGTCAAGAATACCACATATACAAATGCTGTAGAGATAGCAAACTTGCTGGCTGACAGATTCAGTGAAAACGTTACCCCTCTGTCCCCCCATCAGTAAATCCTTCCCCTTATATCTGTGGAACAGGTGATCATTGCTCTCTCAAAGGCAAAAAAAATGCCTCCATGGGACCCGATAACATCCCAGGCTGCATCCTACGTGAACTCAGGCAGGATGTTGCAGCACCACTAGGCACCCTATTCAGCTAAAGCCTGAGTACTGGCTTCATCCCAGCTGAGTGGAGGATAGCCACTGTCATCCCTTTCCACAAAGGTAGAATGTCCACTGATCCACGAAATTAGAGACCCTTCAGCCTAACTAGCCTGATCTGCAAAGCCATGGAAAGGGTTATCATGGACCTCATCAACAAGGACATTGGCAACATCCAAACACTTGATCTCACACAGTCATGTCTGCTAAATTTGGTAGACTTCATTGAGACAGTCACCAAAGCCATGGATAAGGGGAAGAGGGTGCACACTGCCTACCTTGACCTGGCCAAAGCATTTGACACTATTCCCCACTTGGGCATAATAGATAAACTCTCTAAACTAGGCATCAATCCATATGTTACCAGATGGGTAGCAAACTGGTTCACTGACAGAACCCATGTAGTCAAAATAGGGGAAGCCACCTCAAGCAGTAGACCTGTAACAAGTTGCGTACCCCAGGGTTCAGTCTTGGGGCCTCTGTTATTTGGGATATATTTTTCTGAGGTGCAGACCAAAACCAGTAGGCTATAGTTGACCAAGTTTGCAGATGACTGGAAACTGGCTGCTGTCATCAGTTCCCCGAGTGATATGGACATCCTCCAAGAGGGTCTCACTCAGACAAATGACTGGTGCCAGAAACATGGAATCAAGCTGAATACCAAAAAATGCATCATCATTCCCTTTGGGGAGAGTGATGTCCCCACAAATTATCACATTAATAACAACATCCTAAGCACTCAATCAGTCATGAGGGATTTGGGCAGCCAGGTTGATAGCAACCTGACTTTTGACCACCATGTTGCTTCTGTTGTACAGAAAGCCTTCTACTTGGCCCACCTCATAAGTAAGGGTATCTCATCCAGGGACAAGGAGGTCAAAACATCCCTGTATTCTTCCCTTATAAGGACCATTATCGAGTACAGTGCCCTTTTTGGCATGTACCTTGCAAAGCATATGCAGCAGCTGGAGAGACCACAGAGGTTCCTCACTAGGAGAATTCAGGGCCTCAAACTTCTACCATACATAGGCTAAAAGCCCTATCCCTCTACTCGGTTTCATACAGACTCTTTAGAGGTGACCTCTGTCTGGCATACAAGGCTTTCACAGACCTCACCTTGATGGGACTGCTGCATATCTGCAAGTCAAGTTCCACTCAAGTAACCCACAAGTACAGCCTCAACCTGGTCTGTGACATCAACAAGACTTGTTGGCAGGACAGATTTGTGTCCCAGAGACTCTCCCATCTATGGAATAGACTCCCTCTCCACATCAAGCAGAGCACCTATTTATCCCTTTTTAAGTGCAACCTGGATAACTGGATGGGAAACAGAAAATATACCCCTGGGATTCCACCCATGTCCCTGCTGGACAGGGGCATTGGGTGCTGATTTGTCAAAACATGGGCTAAACTCTTGACTAGGCTTATAAGGACCTCAGGGCCAATAACCTATTAACCTCCTATGATCCTATGTTCCTACTTTTTCTCCTTCTTCGACAATGATCTATGGCCATTATAACTTGGATATTATAATGTATATACATATGTTCATCACCTTTATCACTGCAAATATTTCCCTACTCTGCAAACACAGCTATTCGAGGTAAACTATTAATGCTCACAAATGCAGCTATACTCTTTGCAATTCCACAAAAAAAAAAACATAATCCAATAAACATTTAAATTAAAGATCCTTGTAGAAATATAATCACCTGGGTCTTTGAACAAAGATTTCTAGAGATTAATTTGGTTTACCATCTCCCATTCACATCACATACAGAAAAGTATGGTAATAAAGTTGTATAACAGTTAAACAGACAGGAGAATCATTCTGCTCTTCTGGAAAAATATTATCAAAGAATGTGTTCATTCTCAAGATGTATTATATCCTGTCCATATTTCCAATGAAGTCCTCACACAATAATCACCATTTTAAAAAACAGCAGGGAACAAATTAAGTTGCTCTAAAAAGAGCCCATGACTTCCACTTACTAAAGTCCAACTGGTTGCCAGTCACAGGAAGAGCATCTCAGTTGCTGGTCTCCTTCCCTTACAAGGTAATACATGAAAAGAAGTGCTCTCTCCCAATTGTTCTTATTATTGACAAATCCTTATCTGATGATCTCAAAACAAATGATAATACCTAAGTAGACAAGCATTTAAAACAACTACTGGTGTAAAGTATCTACCAAGTTAAGATCAGTTAGTTGGAAAAGTTTCCCAGCTGAAGGGAAACTGCAAAAATCTCTACTGGCATGCCATTCGAAAGACAAAGACTTCCTTCACAAGAAATATAACTATAGCTCTTCAGCAACAAATATTAAGTTTCCATCACAAAATGTAACAAATACATGCTGCTGATATTAATCTTACAACTGCATTTTATTTTGTGTGCGTGTGTTTTATTTATATCTATACCTAGCTCTATCTATATACATATATATATATATATATATACACACACACACACACACACACACACACACACACACACACACACACACAAAGCGTATCAGTTTGTAGAGCTATCTCGGACCTTTGAGTACAAGAACCAAATCATTAACAACTCAAAGCCAGCTTAATCCTCTGTGCTATCAGGTCACAACTGAAAAGGTCTTTATGGT